>NW_019416400.1:246585-443383 GCF_000390285.2 Anoplophora glabripennis | reverse complement strand
TACAGCTTTTTTAGTCCACATTCCGGACACTAAAACTAAAACGGAAAGGCAATTTGTCATCGGAGGAAACTTCTATAAGACTTGTAAAAAGTACATGCAACTCCGCCCCTCAAATCTGCCTACTAACGTTACCCGTTTTTTTTTAAACTATCAACGAGGCAAGTGTACGAAACAGCCTATTGGAATAAACAAATTTGGTAACATTGCCCGAGAGATTGCCCAGTTTTTGAAATTGCCAGACCCTACCAGATATACAGGCCATTGTCTAAGACGATCATCGGCCACTATATTAGTAGACTCTGGAGCTGACATCACTGCCCTCAAGCGCCATGGAGGGTGGCGCTCCACTACCGTCGCAGAGGCATATATTGATCATTCACTCACTAATAAAATTGAAACTGCCAACAAAATTATAAATTCCATTGAAAACACGGAAAATATAATTGAAACTTCGGAAGGTCCTATCAGAAATACCAACAATAATTCTAACTTTGATATTGCTGAATTTGACATTGCTGAAAGTATAAACATAAATTTTGACAACAATGAAGCAGTAAGTTTGGATTGCAATAATAGCTCTGAAAATACTGTTATTTCGAGTTCCAATCAAATAAAACAGTTTGATGGAAAAAACTCGGGAACGTCAATGGTTTCTTTCAATAACTGTAGTAATTTTTCTAATTTAACTGTTAATGTATATTTACCTAAATAAGTTAATTTAGTAAGATTATATTACATACATGTTTATGTTACGATTAATGTTGCAGATTTAATAAAAGACACGTAAACGTTTCAATTTTCATTGTTGTCTTGGTCGTAGAAAAAGTATAGTATACAACTCGTTTTATAAACTCCTCTAGTCACTCGTTTGTTAAACACTCGCTCCGCTGCGCTCCGCTCGTGCCTAAACAAACTCGTGACTGAAGTGTTGTTTATAAAACTTGTTGCATAATATACTATTGCGGAAAGATGACATTACAATGTTGTCATAGTACACCACATAAAGCATTACCAGTAGAATATTTTGAAGGTAGTTTTTGATTATTTTTTTTAGATTACCTTAAAAAATGTGTAAAATAAATAAATAAAATAATTTTCATCTTGTATGTCAAATAAGAAGCATTTCTGTAAATCAGTTTTTTAAATCAACGACAGAGAAACTAATGAAAAATAATTTAGTAAAAACAGATTGCTTTAACGACAACTATGTGTTTCTTTAGTCATCATATTTTTTTTATGTCAATGTAGACAATGCGCTCAAAATCGTTCTTAAAAATTTAAACGTTTTCACATGATTAGTTAAGAACTAACCAATATTGGTAAATAATACTAATTTAGATTTTAAATTTGTTATTTTAGAAAACAGACAAAAATTAATAAAAATACTAATCTGATTGATATGAAATATTTTTTTATAGTTTCAAGTTTTTACAGACAATTATGTTACTATTTTTTAAGCAGTGTATAGATGAACTATACTACTGTCACTACGTACAGTAAGTAGATTAAGGATAATTAAAACGGGTATGTATAGAAAGACTGTACGTTACCAGTATTTTTTCTTAATTAGAAATAAAAAAGATAGTAACAAAATTAAACTATGAACAGTTTAAATTTAAGCAGAATTCCATCATATTCCGAACCTAACCTAACCCAACGCGCACCGTTATTTGAGGCCACACTAGCTTGTTCGGAGGCGGGGTATGAAAATTACTAAAAAAAAGGTTAAAAAAGATGATTAATTTTCACGACGGAATTTAAAAAAATAAATAAAAAGTAATCTCCCCATTCGAAGTTATAACCTATACGGGCTGTTACAAATTCGCTTCTCACTACAGGGATCTTGAAAACGGTAAAAGATACGAACTACTTTATATGGGGGCAAAGTTGCATAATCTGACAGACAATATTATACCTCTAGTTTAGTTTAGTTTAGTTTAGTTTAGTTTAGTTTAGTTTATTTATTTTGCATATAGACATTAATACATGTATAGCAATAGTCAATATAATGATACAGTAAAACTGTACACTATTATTACAAATAAAAAAAATTTTAAATATAAAAAACATTAAACACAAAAACAATTCAAAAAACAAACAAATAAAAAAAAAAAAAAACATCCGCTACTTGAATAAAAACATTTAGCAGTTAAAGGTCAAAAAAATATAAAAAAAAACCTTACAATTTAAAATATTCTGAAAGAGAATAGTAACACCTATCGATCAAAAACTTTTTTAAAATATGTTTAAAAACATGCAAGTTTTTACAAGACTTAATATTTTCCGGGAGAGAATTATAAATTTTTAAGCCAATGTGGTCAGGAGATCTTGAAGCAATCGATAATCTTGCAAATGACAAATGGAAGTGTTGCCCAATTCTAGTATTAGCAGAGTGAATATCACGATTCAGCATAAACTTATTTTTGTTTTTATAAACATATACACACAATTCCAAAATATATAACGACGTAACAGTTAAAATATTGAGCTCAACAAAAATACCTCTACAACTATGCGTGCTAGAAAGGCCAGCTATTGTTCTTACTATTTTCTTTTGAACTTTAAGTATTGCTTGGGATAGAGTGGACTCACCCCATAAACAAATACCATAACGAATATGTGAATCTACACGAGCATGATATAAACTTAACAACTGTTGTCTCGTTAAAACATCTCTTAGATTTAAAAATAAAAAGTTTATGGAACTTAAATATGAAACCACATTTTCACAGTGTGGTTTCCATGTCATGTGCTCATCGAGTAATATACCCAGAAATTTTACAGGTTCTGAGCTAGTCTTAATTGTAGAATTACCAATTTTTATGCACAGAGGCTCACACATTTTTTGTCGAGTATGAAAACGCATAATTTGTGTTTTATCAGTATTTAAATATAAGTGACTTTCAATGAACCAATCACATAAAGAATTCATAATTTGATCACATTTATTTTGCGCGTCAATATCGGACTTGTGCGATATAATTAAAGAGATATCGTCTGCATATAACGAAAAAGAACCATTACCCAGAATATTTTCAATACTGTTCATATATAAAATGAACAAAACAGGGCCTAATACGGATCCCTGAGGCACTCCCGATTCAGCCGTAATTAAGTTAGATCTCACATATGTTAGATAATTATCTTCTTTATGATGTATCGAAGTAAACTGTTTTCTGTCAGTGATGAAGGAAGAAATCCATTGTAATGAATTACCCCTAATACCATATTCCGAAAGTCGCGACAGTAAAGTGTTGTGATTTATACAGTCGAATGCCCTGCTGAGATCACAAAAGATCCCAACAGGGCACTCGCCCGCCTCTACAAATTTTATAATGTCATTATATAAAGAAAACACGGCTGACGTTGTAGATTTGTTACTACAAAAACCAAATTGTCTATCAATCAATATGTTAAACTTCTTCAGAAACACAGACAGGCGTTCTAAAAAAGCATATTCAAAAACTTTCGAAAATGAAAACGAAATAGTGACTGGCCGGTAATTTTCCAGTGAATAAGTATCTCCCTTTTTATGTAATGGAATAATCTTACCTACCTTTAGTCGTGTCGGAAAACTGGACGTTGCAAAAGAGAAATTAACTAGATAAGTAAGTGGTTGAATCAACAGAGAAACAACTCGTCTTAACAAAAATAGCGGTACCTCATCGGGTCCGTAGGATTTTTCTCTAAAAAATCAAGGCTAACATGATTAGTTTGCGAAAGATTTGAAAAAAAAACGAAATTTTGGAAATCGTTTTTGTTTCATTTCAACCTTATTTGAGGTGATATTAAAAGAAGAACAGCTTCTCATGGCAACTTATTGCCCTCTATCGAATGGCATAATCAATTTTTATATGTAACGTTTCGTCTTTCCAGGACCATCATCAACTTCATTTTTTTAAATACGACCCTGGAAAATAGATTACATTTTTGCAAGTTTTCATGACCCTCAATACTGTATTGCTACAGCCCGAATCAGAGACGTTTTGTCTCGAAAAATTAATCTTCAATGTATTCTTTCCAAATTTATCTAAGTTTTTTATTTAGATTTCTATGTTTATTGAATTATTGTACACTATAAGTGTCATTAGACCCTGCGAAATGCACCTAGTTATTTAAACTAATACCTGGTCATACATAACTCGATAATTGTTGCGTCAAAATTAAAACTACAATTTTAATTTTATTATGACAAATTAATTAATATGAACAACTCCAAATGAATATTACACTTTAAAAAATTACAGTCAATGTTCAAAAACATTTCCGTCTTGACAAATGTTGAAAATGAAGATAAACGTAATATGATCTGAATTTATTACATTTGTAACCGCAATTGTGAAAGAGCATCTCAGATGTATTTTTATGAATGTCCTGAAAAAAATTAGATCGGAATTTGTTTGAATTTTGAGCACTCGAGAAACCTGGAAATAACGGGGTATGGCACGACCCCTATCCCCTATTCAAATTTGGAGGGTTGTTCTTTCCCCATCTAGGGGGTTAAAGCTACGGGGATGAAAAAAACTGAAAAATAGTTCCCTCTCAAATCAAAAGTCGACGTGTCCGAGCGTTTTCCCAGATTTTTATTTTAAACCAAAAAATCGGGGTGGAAAGTTTCCATTGGCCCACCCTGTATAAATTATAAATTGTCCCCCGAATTATGTCTCTCGTCATATCATCGATATTTTTAAATTTTTCTTTTCGCTTCCTCTTTACATAATGATCTATAATACCTTGTTTAATAATACGAAAAATTGTGGACTTTGAAACTTCAGTTAATATGTGAGTTCTATTTATAATTTCATTATCTGGCTTTTCATTTTCTTCCTTTTTTAAACAATCGTTAATATTTATAATGAGACGCTGACATTGAACATGTAAATCTTTATTTTTAAATTCTAAATCTGTTTAATCAACAATCGGTTCTACCAGAGACAAAATAGCTATCGCCACAGACCGCTCCTGGAATAGGCCAGCAGTTTTAAATTTCCGAATTGCCGGTAGAGTACACCACCAGCAGAATTTTAGGAAGAATCAAATACAGCGGCCCGCATACCTAAGCGTATCCTAGCAACATATAAACAAGACTTTGGTAATGTTGCCAGGCGTACTTACGGATTTCTTTTGTACACTTTTTTATCAATATCTGTTTTTTGCGTTACTGTATTTACTTCAATGTATGATGTAGGTATTGATAAAAATGTTTTTAAAGAATCAACGAATATCTATGTATGTATCATATGATATTCTGCAGTGGTGTTACAATTAAGTTATTTAATCATAATTTCGTTAATTAGCTACCTACTATTTTCATTTTTTGGTATTGAAATACTGCAGAAAATATATTTCCAAATAAACAAAATTCGTAATAATATTTTAAACAGCTTGTAATATAATTTTTTTAATATTTGATGATGACGATAAATTTATTTAATATACAAGGTGGGTTATTAGTACGTCGCGGAATGTAGGTACAGGTTTTTTTTTGTATTTTGACATCCACTTATAGGTTTAATAATTAAAGATAGAAAGAAACTTTAAATACAAATGTACGACTTTTCCTTTATTTCATTTGACATCAAAATTTACTGGCATAAAATATATATGTTTAAAATAAAAAAAATCATTAAAAAAAATTAAAATTCATCCTTATGAAAATAACAAACAACGCTTTTTATAACTAACCTTTACAACAACATAAGGAGAATAACTAAAAACGAAATAACATTAATATACCTACAATTTTTACAAATCAACATGCAAGTGATTGTGATGATACAGTTGAAAATATGTTTCAATTTACTATTAATTGCTTCAAAAACAAATTCAAAATTATCAAGCATTTCGTCCTGTATTTTTTTTCAATACTTGCAAATTTTCAGGTAAAAAAAAATATGTCTAAAGGACTGACAATGAGATCGGGGCTGTTTTCTGGCCACCTAAGGTTTCTAATAATATTTTTTAGTGTTCGTTGACGGGATTCTTCCTCCAAAATAAATTTGCCAATATTCCTGAAGAACTTTTGCACATTATTGTTATTTGAATAATACAGTTAATTATGTTTTATTTTTCGTCATCAGAATAACCCATTGTAATTTTTTTAATTTTTTAAATTAAAATGGGTTATTCTAATAATGATAAATCCCATGTATTTTTAAAAGAAGGTTCGTTTCTGTCGTTTTTGTCTGATTGTGTGCGAGAGAGATAGAGTTATAGTGTGCGATAGAGATAGAGTGACTCTGTCCTCATAGAGAGCTTCTCTCTCTCTCTCTCTCTCTCTGCTGTCTTCAGGAGTCTCCCCAGCAATTTCAGGACACCTAGGGAGGGAACGTGGGGTAGAGCGCGTGGCCTTGTTAAGCCTTCGTTATCGATCTATGATGTCACACAGTATAAGAAAAAAAAATGGTTTTTGCTCGTAACTCGGAAATGGCTGGAAATATAAACAAATTTCCCCTTGGTTCTGAGTAGAGCACTCGGTGGGTGACGCAGAGCGGGGTGTCACAATATATGAAAGAAAAAAAAACAGTATTTGCTTAGACTCTTAAGTATCAAAAAATCTCCCATGGTGAACAAATAAATCTCCCATGGTGAACGAGTGAAAAACGTCAAAACCGGCAAGTCAAAAAAAAAATAAAAATCGGGACCAACGGTGTGTGACGTCATAGGATAAAAAAGTGTTTATAACTCGGAAACGGTGCGTAGAATCGAAAAAATAATTGAAAAATGTCAACCCCTCCCTCCCGGGTTCTGTATGTTCCTTCTGTGTTGAATGCAAAAGGTCCGAAGTCCGTATGTCAAAAATAAATTCTGGAAACAAGAGGTATGTCGTGTTATAGTAAAAAGGCCGTATAACTCGGAAACGGTGCGTTAAATCGAAAAAATAATTGAAAAAATCTCCCCACACCACTGGTTCTGTATGACAGTTCTGCGTTGAATGGAAAAGGTCCGAAGTCCGTATGTGGAAAATAAATTTCGGAAAGAAGAGGTGATACAGTAAAAAAGGTCTTATAATTCGGAAACGGTGCGTTGAATTGAAAAAATAATTAAAATAATCTCCCCATTACTCTGGTTCTGATTGTCCGTTCTGCGTTGAATGGAAACGGTCCGAAGTCAGTATGTCGAAGAACAAAAAAGTTAGTCAAAAATTGCAACAGCAGTAGCGAACGCATTTGAACACCTTGTGTCACAAATATGAGCAGTACCAATGACATCTATGATATGCAACACTTGTGTCAATAATTATTTTACCTATCTAAAAAAATCAACAATAAGAGGCAGTACTCATCTAAGGATACACAATCTGTATAATGCAATTTTTTTAAACATAGGTGTTAATATCGTACCTTATTGGAAGTCGACGCACAAATCTAAAAACATTAATTTCCCATTCCAAGGTGATATAAAATAAATAATTAATTAGGTAAATTCATAGTTTTAATTCTAAGTTGATTTATTTTATTTAACATTTAAGGCAAATGTGATTTCCAAACACAAGATAAGTTCCTTATCCCTTTAACTACATAATTGAAAGCATTAAATTATTTAGCAGTTATTATTTGGCAACAAAGCCACCGCTGGAACTGCCGCCTATTAGCAAGTAGAAGAGTTACCACGCTAAATTTTATTGCTGAATGCCGGCTAAGGAGACCTTGCTTCCATTTCGGGTTGCCAATTTCCAGCATTTAAGTAGCAGTCTGTAGCGATACGCTATATTGTCTGTGGTTCTACTAATTCAATATTGTCTGGCGGTATTTCGTTTTGTTCCGTTTCAAAAGGTCTCCAAAATGCCATGTTCTAATAATATTAGTAAACAAAATATCCCTCTTATTTCTTCTTTTCGCAATTGTAATATGAATGATTAATAACTTTTAAAATTTGCTTTTCGGCTATTGCAATATAGTGTGGATGCCTACGACTTTACCATTCGGGTTGTATAAGTTATGAATCACCTTTATAAATTGTAATAACTGTGCTCTAACTGTACCTACGCGTTTTTAACAATAAGAATTCTGACTCAATTTAAAGCCCACGATCCGATATACTTTGTAAATAATTAAATGTGCGTCTTTGTAAAAGGTTCATAACTAGGGCTTTCTAAAATAAAGTTTTATTTTTATCAGAAACGGAAGTAGCCAGAAGCAATATAATATGTATTTCAAATATATTTCATTTAATTTTCCTCAAAGAACTGACTTTTTGTTTACTACGCTTTATATTATATATCCATCCGTGCGTTTTCAAAATAAAGGAAAATGATTTAATAAACAGGGGTAGCGATATACAGGGTAGGAAATTAAGACAAGATTCGCCTGTTAGTCGTTGTGGGAGGAAATATGGACCGATTAAATGAGCTTCAAAAATTCCATGGGGGTTTTCCTGAATAGTGATTGTTATGGAAATTTCGTATACACTGTCGTCCAAAAGTAGCTTCGTCAGTAAACAAAACGGCAATTAAGAAATTAGAAATTTGAGCGATTTGATGATTAATCCATTGGCAAAAAATTAGGCGCGGAAAAAAGTCTCTAGGTAGTAGAGCTTGCACACGTTCAATATGAAACGGATACAATTGCTGTTCTTTAAGAATTTTAAATACAGTGAAGTTGCTTACATTCAATATGTTGGCAATTTTTCGAGTACTTGTTTCAGGAGACTCCGCAATTAACTCGAGAACTGCTTCTTCCAGTTGCACAGTTCGTACTTCTCGAGGGCGCCCACAGTCAACCGTTTGTTTCTTAAATGAACCATTTTCGCGCAAACGTTGATGAAAACGAGCAAATATTGTGTGATGAGGTACCCTACGTCTTGGATACAACTCAGCATACAATCGACGAGCTTGCCGACCATTTCCATTACTTCAACCATAGACAAAATGCATGTCTGACAATTTCGCATTTGTAAAATTTTCCATTATTTTCGATAAAAGAATAATTAATTACTTATTAACACTAATGTTATAGCAAACTAAAAGCTTAATAAATTAATAACGACGAAACACTAATTTGACATTTCTTAAAAGTATTCGTATTTAACAGACAAATATTCACAGTAGCCTACTAGGTAATGTATTAAAGAAATAAAAAATACACGTTAAGATGTTTAATTTTTTTGCATCAAAACGGGGCCCCATACGAAGAAAAGGCAAGAGAGATTTTTTGTCACAAATTAAACGAAGAATTCAAAAATGATTTTTAATTTGTAATATATCAGTTCAAAACTCTCATTGTTTGATCCCAAACTGTGTTTTTTGTAACCATCACACATATGTCTTATACATTCTCTGTACATCCGTTAGTATAAAACGGTGTGAAGTTGGCAGCCAAAAGTTAACAGCTAAATTTCCGGAAATACCAACGTCCATAGGTGTACTGTTAAATTTTCTACAGTTCAAGAAATACTTAAAAATATGTAATAACAAAAGTCTTACAATTACTTCAGAAATTACCAACAGGTTGAAGGTATTAATAACAGCCAACATAAGATATACAGCCGCGATGTCTTGGCGGTCGTCGAAGGGGTGAAAACAGCCCTAAACTAACAAAATAAATTTTATTCATTTGAAGAAAATTAGGTATCAACTTGAAATTTCCCAGAAAGACGCAGAAGGATATCGGAAATACGGCAGCGATCACCACTTTCTGTTCGCGGCCGTCCAAGAGGGTTAAAACAATTCCCAGCTTATAAAAAATTAATATTTACTTTAAGAAGACGAGGTGTCAACAAGAAATTTTACAAACTATCAGAAAAAAGGTAAAGGAATAAATAAGGCCCTCTAACCTACTCTCGAATATGGTGAAATCTGCTTCTCACCGACAGAATAATCGTATCCACTTGAAGAGAATGAAGTATCAATTTAAAATTTACCGTACGACAGTAGCAGTAGCAGTAGCGGTAGTAGTAGTAGTAACTTCTATGTACCCGTTTTATTTATAATAGGAAACAGGTATGGTGATATTGAATCAATTAATCCTGCATAAGTCACATAAGCCATTAATCATTTTTTTCGTTGGGTGTTACACTGTTTGTAATTTCATTCATGCATTTCACATGTATTTTTCTGAAACATTTTCGACACGAATTTATCTACGTTCTGATCATTTATTGTTTGTGTACAAAATAGGCACATATCTTTCATGATTGTGCTATTTTGTAATAGGAGGCTTATAAGTATGAACCAGTACTCGCCAGGATTGTGTTTTTGTAAGAACCACTCCTTGTATTAACTGTTGAAAAAAATTAATTATATACCACAATTGTAACCGTCTTTCTGGTGTATGTGGTTTATCGTATCTATCGTGTAATTTGCTTGATAACATTTTTTTTATTCATAGAACTGTAAAATTTTGTCAAGTATTGTCTCATAAGTGGCGTTTCTCTACCGATATTATTTGATAAGGTTCATGAGATAGTGTCATTTAGAGTAATAAAATCATCTGTTAAAAATTCGTTCATGGAAAGTTATGTCCGGTTGAATTGTCACTACGTAACCCCTACTGTTAGATAGCTCTTTGTAGTAGCTACTACTGGAAACCAGACTGTTATTTAAAAATGTCAAACCTGCCTCTGCTGTTCTTTTTCCCTCCAAGCTCGATAAGATTTGTCCCTGAACATTGAAATTTTGTAAACTAATCGTACAAATTTTGTATGAGAAATCTTCCCTCATATTATCAAAAGATAAACATGCAAAATCAGTGCATACTTGATGAATCCATCTTTGGCACTGGTCATATTGTAGGTATTCAAGAAGTTACTTAATTAAATGTGCCGTGACCACAATATGCGCAAAGAGTCACTGTCGTCCTCTGGGAAAACGGTATTTTCATAGTTTTGGGCAATATTTTGTGACCTAAGGCAAGTAAAATAGGGTGTTTAGTTTTTTGCCTCTCCTTTTCCAACTCTCTTGGGAATACTTCTCATCGGTTGGATGTCTTTTTGTTAATCGCTCTTTTTTATTTTTATGTCACTTTCTATACTTAACGCTAAAGTGTCTTCTCTAATTTAAAATATACTTTTTTAACTGGCCAAAATAATTTTCTACGATGACATTGCTAACCGATGCACAGTTGAACAGAAGAGCGCCGCAAAGCGGACAAAATGGTAAGTATTTGGTAAATATTAAATGCAACTGTTCCTCATTGCGATATTTATTTGGAATATGGCCATTGACTGTGATATTTATTTTGTTAATGAGATTGGTAAACCTTTTATAAAAAGTACTAGATTTATAGAAGTCCTCACTTTGCACTTCCGATTGCCCTACATTATATTCTACGTCAATATCTTCCACAACGGTCATATCAGACGCACATAATTCACTTAAATCTTCAAAAGCTTGTTGTACTTGAATAGTATGCCACTCACTTTTAAGAATTATATAAACATTTTCTGCGAATTTGTCGAAGCCAGTAATGTCATTTATCAGGACCGCAGAAGCGAGTAAATCTTTGAAGTATGACTTTTTTTGATCAGCTTTCGACAGGTTGTCTACATCTTTGCAGGTCATTTTAATAAAGTGAGCACAACACAAATATACATCGATAAGACCCGCTTTAGATAGAGACTTCAGTCAATGAGTAACATTTAACGATATATTCCTGTAAAGTACACCTATCGAAAGCTTTGCAAATGGCGTGGATATTTGCAAAAGAGAAGTCCGTTACTACGCCCGAAAAAGCTAGCCAGTATTTGTTTTTTTCACAAAAATACCGAAAATCGTGAAGAAGCTTGAAAATTGTATTTGATCATGTCTAGCGGATATTGGATATATCTTTTTTGGTTTTCTAACACTAATTACTACTGTATATAAATGCGTTTTTTGTCGGTATAAGGCAATCGCCTTACTATCCCTCCCGTGGCATCAAAATGAATAAAAGGTAAAATTCCATCAAACACCTGAGACTTTAACAAATTAAGTTGTTCAGCACTAAATAATTTGACATTCAATGGGAAACTTACCTCTTGAATGTATTCTGGATGATCGGTCTGCATTTGTAATAGGTCTAATGTATTGTTACTGCTACGATCCAATGCACCCTTTGCCTCTGATTTAATTTCTCTCTTAGTACTATCGGATTTTATATTTTGTAAGTTTTCCCCTTCCCTTAAAATTTTCCCAGTCGCTTCCAATAATGTATCTTTCTTGTATTTTAATGGTTTCATTGTACCAATTCTTTTCTTGACTATGTCCCTTTCTACTCCTCTCACTTGATTAGTCAAATGTCCTTCGTGGTGATAATCTAAGGAAGAACGAAACTTGGACTGCCATATCCTTTATTCTTATTTTAAATTTCTTACAGTTGGTGTGTTTACAAATACCATATATCAATTTCTCCAGTTTTTTTTAAATATTTAACAAATTTGAAGACAATTATACATTATACAAATATATATAATATACATATAATTATACATACTTTATTTACATATTTTTCTATTCTATTTCTCATTAAATATGGGTAATATTTTTTATTCAATTTGCCATCCTGAAAAATCAAAGTCCGCATTTTTATCGAAATATCAAAACACCCCTCCATTATCCTGCAATGTTTGTTTGACAAAATTTCATGGGAAATAGAATTTACGTTACGGGAATTTGTTGGCAAAATTTGTGGAGATCCACCATGGCTTGACAGATTCATAATTATGTTTGGAATGGCAGCGTTTCTTGGTGAAATCTTGTTGTTGGTTTTGGGCGTGGTTACGGTTACTGAATTATGTTCGAATATGTCTACATCATCACATTTCGCTGTATCAGTAGAATGTGACAGTGTCTGTAATGGCGTCGAACTAATGTCTATTTCATTCTCAGGTGTCATAGAAGAGCTCCGGCATGGTTGTTCGCTATTTAAAGAACACAGGAGTTTTCTCCATATCCTATACATTCTCATCCGATTCTGCAAATTGTTCTTCATACCGAATACTTTGCATAGTGTTTTATATTCCGAACTTTCATCTCTATGAAGCTGGTGCATTGTAAAATAATAAAGAAAATTAAGAAAATAAATATTAATAAGTCCGTGGATAAAAACTAATTTGTAGATTTATTTAATGCAATTAGTTCAATGATACTTTAGCTCTTGTTATTTTATTCATGTATATTTTATTAGTGTCAATTTTAATTAACTATTAACGCATAGTTTTAACAGAATGGTATATAATGTATGAAAGAACAAAAAGTACCCAAAAAGTGATAATATTTCACTTCAGATGCAGAATACCGGAAACACTAACTTTAAAATTACACCCCCGGCTAATACATTACTGAAATGAAACGGTTTCGTTATCTCCTTATAACTCCAATTAATTTTCTGCAGGTCCTCCTTTCATTAATTTTTTTAATTAACTCTCTGTGCCCGGATAACGCTCCAACTTTGGGGAGAATTCGGATGAAAAAATGCCCCGCTCCTTAACGCGTGTCTAATTTTCTACTACATTGTTTTGAACGCTTTTAATTAAAAACTAGCGATTCTTATTCACGGAGCGTAAAAGGGCAAACGTAAAATGGCGTAAAATAAGTAATATTTTCGTGTAAAATTTCACCACTTTCGCCCGAAAAAATTAAAATATCCCAGATAATTTGTCTCAATGCACTTGAGATGACAGGAATGTTAAAAATTTATTCATTTAAGCACATCAATTTTAACACTGATTAATTTAAGCATGCATGTACGCAGGCAAATGATAACAGACTTATTTAAACTTCTAATGTTGAAATTGATTTATTATTTGTTTATCAATTTGAAAATTGATCAATTTACAATACTGAAGATTGACAATTGATTTAAGCTTTTAAAATTGAAAACTGATTTATTTAAGTAATTGAAATTGAAAATTGCTTTATGCCTTTGAAATTAAAAACTGATTTATAACGAGGCTTAGTGCGGCTTTCTAAGTTTATCACTTAATATTAACTTGTGTAGGGAAAATGACCGTTCAACGTCTACTGTTGACAGCAGACAGTATGAGAAGTTGTTGAGGCATGAACAATACAGGGTGATTAAAAAACCGCTGACAGATCTCTGGAGTAGGTAATACATGAAAAATTAAGACGAAAAGGCTTAATAAACATAGGGTCGCAATTGCCTCCTTAACGAGATATAGGGCGTCAAAGTTTCTGTAGAATTAAACATTGTCTGCAATAATTCCAAAATGCCTGAACATTTCTATTTCAAATTTGCTGTGCATAGTTAGCACCTTAAGACCAATGTTTAATGTACTGCTCAAAATTTTATGAGCAGTAGTGTCGTAGAGACGGGACAACGTGACCCTTTATAAAAAAAAATTTCCTACGCCACTGCTAATTTTGTCAAACGGGCACTATTTTCGTGTAAAGTTTTGTCTATCGAATTCGTCTCTTGCAAAATTTTGATTAACAGTTTTTGATTAATTTAGATTTCAACTAATTTTGTTAGAATTAAATAACGTAAACAAGAAACAACAAATTTAAGGGTGAAAACGTAATGATAAAAATTGTATAACTGGAAATAATGTAAAATATCAGAGTAGGTGCTGGAAGTGATCACCTTGTGATTCGACACACGTTTTTATCCTCCGAGCTAAGGATCTTCTTATTCTTTAAAAAATCCCGGACGAATTACGAATTGTTTGAAAGGCTTGTTGAATTCGTTGCCATAATTCATGAATCGAATTTACTGGAGTTACGTAAATCAGCTCCTAACATGGCCCCAAGTGTGGAAATCTAGAGGATTTAAGTCCGGTGAACGAGCGGACCACTGGATTGGAACACCACGTCCAATCCATCGTCTAGGGTTATGTCATATTTAAATAATCTCTTTCTTGTCGAGCGAAATGTGCCGGAGCGCCGTCATGATGGAACCAAAGGCTCCTCCTCAAATCATTCATTAAAAAATTAAAAGGACCAATGAGCGTGTCGCCAATAATGCCAGCATGAACGTTAATTGAAAACTCATGCTGAAAATTTGTTATTCGAATGAACGTGAGGATTTTCGTCGCTCCATAAATGATTATTGTAGAAGTTAATTATTCCTCCTCTCGTAAACAATGCTTCATCGGTGAATAAGATATTCGCGGAAAAATTGGGATTCTCTGCAAGCCTGCCAAACAGTCATCGGCATCGTACCACTCTAGTCTTGGTGGGTAATCTTGAGGTAGTAAATGTTGAACACGTTGAAAGTGATAAGAGTGCAATTGTTGTTCGCAAAGTGTTCTCCAAACAGATGACTGTGATATGTTTAAATTTCTAGAAATTTGTCGGGTACTTAACATATTATTATTTTCTATTACTATCAGGACCATTTCCTCAGATTCCGGAGTTCTAGCATAATGCCATCGTCCAGAATTAATTTTTGTTCCTTTTAATTTACCCGTTTCTCTTAATCTTCTATCGATATTATCAAATATTTGCCAATTTGGTGTTCTTCGTGCAGGAAACATTTCTCTGTACCGCCTAACTGCATCACGGGAAACAAAATTCGCTAGCCCATAACATAGATGCATATCTGTCATCTCTTCAAATGAATATTCGTAATTCATACTGTTATTGAAAATAGTGAAGTAGCTGAAGTAATAATTTAAATAACCGTAAAAATGACAAAAAGAAGCTTATAAGCTAGTTTACTTAACTCACTTGTACACATATTATTGACATTAGTGACAGCCGATGTTTAATTTTATTTTGAATAGCGCAAGCCTACTATGCGAAACTGAAATGAATGAAAATAAAATTGGATTCACAAATTTTCTACAAATGTGTTTTTCTTAAAATTGGTTGCTTTAAGCAACATTTTGCAAGAGACCAATTCGATAGACAATTGAACACTTTACACGAAAATAGTGCTCGTTTGACAGTGGCAGTGGCGTAAAAAATATTTTTAAAAATGCGTTGACCCCGTCTCTGCGACACTGCTGCTTATAAAATTTTGAGCAGTACATCAAACATTTGTCTTAAGGTACTAACCAAGCATAGCAAATTTGAAATAGAAATGCTCAGGCATTTTGGAATTATTGCAGACAATGTTTAATTTTACAGAAACTTTGACGCCCTGTATCTCGTTAAGGAGGCATTTGCGACCCTATGTTTATTAAGACTTTTCGTCTTAATTTTGCATGTATTACCTACCCTAGAAGTCTGTCAGCGGTTTTTTGAATCACCCTGTATATACTATATGTGCTGGTAAGTCCTGATATGTACCAGATAAAACTTTACATATGTTCTTCAAAATGGTGTATCCTGGATTTTTTTCCGTGCGTTCATACACAATACAAAACAGGTCGTTTCCTTTAATACGTATGTCCCTGTAACCTTTAGGATCACTGGCAAACCACATTTGAAATAATTCCCGTTTATTTCTTTTCTCTTTTGGCATTTTACTTCACTTTTCCCCCAACTAATAATTGTTAATGTAAATTATGTTACTATATTTATAGAGTTATTTAAATATATACGGCGAATACAATTTGCAGCAGACGTAAGGTATCGACGGGGCACCAACGACTACAAGGTTCCGTAAATAACTGAACAGTTCAAAACCCGAGTCCGCTGTGAAGGCCACGGCGTCTTAAAAAGGTTTAGGGGTGGGTCACCCTTAAAATTTTATGCATTTTTTCAACCCTAACTGGTCTACCAGTTTAATAGCAAGTTTAATTTTACACTTTTTTATTATTGTCAATTTTTCGAGAAACCGCCCGTTTTTGAGAAAATCGCTATTTTCTGATAGGGGTGAAAACCGATTAAATCGAACAAAAATATGTGGTTCTATAATCGCGGGTAGGCTATGCTATTGCTGTTCTTCAATTGTTCTGTTACTATAATGTTATTGTTGTCATATCTGATGTTACATAAATGTTTAACAAATTAAATTGAACAATTCCATGTACATCTTGTTCTTGTTTGTCGTGATAGATATTTATTGGTAAAAATAGCCGGAAAATTTTTGTTTAATGAGCAAGCTGATATGCTGTCGTTAATATCGGGGTTTTGCGAAGGTAATTGCCGCAGAAGTGTAAAGGAATACCGAAAAGAAGATTTTCTAATCGTATTATTCCAGATCGTCAAAATTTGCCAATGTTGACTGAAGAGCTCGGGAAACGGTGTGGGTACACATGTTCGCAAGTGACCCATTTTGAGTGTTGTTCCCGGAAGACGACCCCGACAGATTGGCGCCAAGGACCAGGTACTTCTGCGAGCGACTCCACGCCAAGGGAGACTCTCCAGCGAACGCTCGAACCAACAACACGTCCTTTTTTCATAAGTTACGTTTCAATAAAAACACTTTATTTGTACCGTTGAGAGAGTTTTGTTTTTGCTGTTCAGCGAAAGCAACCCTCAAGTGGTGACCCCGACGTGATCTTTTCAGTGAAAGTACACGTTTTTTTTGTGCAATTAAAGTGGTTTTTATTTTGTGCAACGCAGCAAGCGACATGGAGCAAAAAATCGAGGCAACTCCTAGAGCGCGAAGAAATCGGGGACTCGAAACCGTCCCAGTTTTTGCGCCGATTAAGAGCTTTAGCAAGGTCTACCGTTTCCGATTCGCTCCTACGTACACTGTGGATAGGGCGCCTGCCGTCTAGTGTACAGACAATACTCGCGACACAGAAGAATGCCGCGTTGGACGATGTAACGGAGCTGACCGACGCAGTTATGGAGACAGTAATGCCCGGCACAGAGCTCCAGGAGGTGGCCAGATCCAGTCCAGAAGACAACAGACTGAATCGAATCGAGCAACAGTTAGTGGAAATATCGCAGGTAATGATGCAGACTTTTTATCTTTTATGGTGGACATGCGCAACAAAACAGTGCTTGACGAAACAACGCAAATTACGGCGCCAGGCCAACTCGCGCCATCTGCGATACCCTCAGTCAGATCGATTTCCGGGGAATCCGTGTTTTATCGCCTATTCAAGCAGTATTCGGACATTACGCGTCCTGCAGCTCCTTCTGCGGCTGTACAACACCAAACCAGGCACTACATCGAAATAACACCTGGTCCCCCCGTCGCTGAAAAGCAGCGTAGACTAGCACCAGACAAATTGCGGGCAGCGAAAAAGGAATTCGACGATATGCTGAAATTAGGTATCGCCCGTCCTTTGAGCAGTGCGTGGGCGTCACACTTACACCTCGTGCTAAAAAAGGGCGAAGAATAGCGACCATGTGGCGATTATCGTAGGCTTAACGCACGAATGCGTCCAGACCTATATCATGTGCGACATATTCAGGCCTTTGCACAGTCTCTTCGAGGTAGGAAATTATTTTCGACCATCAACTTGATTCGCGCATTTCACCAAATTCCCGTCGCGGAAGAAGACATTCCCAAGACGACTATCACGACACCTTTCGGGTTATTTGAGTTCACATACATGACCTTTGGGTTATGCAATGCAGCTCAAAGCTTCCAATGCTTCATCGACGAGGTTTTACGCGACTTGGATTTCTGCTAGGCGTACATCGACGACATCCTTGTAGCTTCATCGTCTGAAGAGGAACACCTGCGTCACCTGGAAACAATGTTCCAGCGGCTGCGGAAGTAGGGCGTCGTAATTAACTCCGCAAAGTGTGTGTTCGGACAAAGCGAAGTGAAATCCCTCGGTTATCTAGTGTCAAGTGAGGGCACGCGACCGCTGCCCGAAAAGGTCGAGGCAATAAAAGACTACCCGCTGGCTATGACAATAAAGCAATTATGACAATTCCTTGGCGAACTGAATTTTTACGGAAGGTTCGTACCCAATACAGCAGGTACCCAGGCGTCACTGAATGACCTGCTTAAAGCGGATGTTAAAGGAAAGTCACCCATACATTGGACAGAAAAGTGCTTTCGAGGCGGCTAAAGAGAGCTTAGCACAGGCAGCTCTACTCGCGCACCCCGGTGAAAATACGCAAATCGCTATAGTGGGTGACACTTCTGACTTTGTAATTGGTGCTGTAATACAACAAAAGACGAGTACGATTGGGAACCGCTAGCGTATTTTTCAAAAAAAATTAACCCAGCTCAGTGCAAATACGCTGCTTACGACCGCGAACTTCTTGCGATTTACGAAGCAGTCAAATACTTTCGGCATATGGCCGAGGCAAGAACATTCGCGATTTACACCGACCATAAGCCTCTTACGTTTGCCTTCGCGAAAAAGTCGAGTCAATGTACACCGTGACAATACCGCTATCTAGACTTTATTGGCCAGTTTAGGACAGACATTCTTCACATGGCTGGTCGCGTGAACGTTGTAGCGGATGCTTTATCCAGGGTAATCGAGATATGCACGACTTTAGACTATGAGGCACTCGCAGCATCGCAACAAAATGACGACGAAATGAAGGAGTACGTCGAGGGACAATACGGCCTCACGCTAAAGCGTATCAAAATACCCGACGCGAACGCGACTATATTTTATGACGAATCTACGGATATGGCCCGGCCGTTTATCACCAAGCCATTTCGTAGGGTAGTGTTCGACTCGGTGCATCGTCTTTCGCATTCCGGTATTCACGCTACAGTCAAACTCCTTACTCAACGTTTCATCTGGCCTAAATAAAGCGTGATAGCAGACGCTGGGCACGTTGCTGCGTCGAATGTCAACGCGCAAAAGTGACGCGACACGTAACTTCTACTACAGGTCCATTCCAACCGCCGCCAACGAGGTTCGAACATATCCACGTGGATATCGTCGTGATGCCGCCATCTGAGGCCTACCGCTATTGCTTAAGCTGTGTAGACCGTTTCACCAGGTGGCCAGAAGCAATCCCGCTAGAGAATCAGGAGGCAGAGACTGTAGCTCGCGCTTTATATGCGAATTGGATATGCAGAATTGGATCACCCCTGCGAATACGACGGATCAGGGCCGACAGTTCAAATCGCACCTATTCAGACGCCTGAATAGTTTAAAAGCAGCGATAAAATACCACCAAAGCAATCGATGGACTAGCGTTCTTCCCACTGTGCTACTGGGAATAGGTGCAGCATGGAAAGAAGACATTCAAGCTACCGCGGCCAAGATGGTGTACAGACAACATCTACGCCTACTCGGAGAATTTCTTCATTCCTGCAGGACAGACGAAGAGCTCAGCATAGAAGCGAATTTTGTTAAAGACCTCAGACGTCATATGGAAAGCTTACGTCCAGCTGCAGTTAAACGCCATGGCGAGAAGACGCCATTCGTTTTTAAAGACTGGGCAACAGCGACACATGTTTTTGTGCGTGCGGCGTTAAAACTCAACTACAGAACCCCTATGATAGTCCGTTTACAGTGATCAAGCGCGACGACAAAACATTCACGGTGGCAGTGCGTGATCGCGAAGTTAAAGTGTCCATAGACAGAGTCAAACCTGCGTATTGTCTGAATGACGCGACAGCCACCAGGGACGAGGACAATAGCCTTCCATCAACTTTTGCCGTTTATCCGTGCCAACCACACCCAAGGCAATTACCACTAGGTCCGGTAGAAGGGTTCGTTTCCGTAACCGGCTGCAAGTTCCGTGATGGCATCCATACCGGCAGGGGTGTGTGTGGGTATACATGTTCGCAAGTGACCCATTTTGAGTGTTGCGTCAAGAGCGCCAGCCTGATACCGTCCGGACGCACCATGGTTTCCGGAAGACGACCCCGGTAGATTGGCACCAAGGATCAGGTACTTCTGCGAGCGACTCCACACCAAGGGAGACTCTCCAGCGAACGCTTGAACCGACAACACTTCTTTTTCACGAACTTAGTTTTCAATAAAAAAATACTTTATTTTTACCGTTGAGAGAGCGTTTTATTTTACTGTACAGCGAAAGCAACCCTCAACGGGTTCTTTGTGCCACTGAAGAAATGTTGGAGGTCGCAAATACGCAGTGAATGAAAGAAAGAAAGAAAGAAAGTTTATTTGACCTTGTTACATATTTGCATATACATTTATAGCAAGTCAAAAGTACAAATGTGAATACAGTCATACATATAAATGTGTATAAGACAAAGAAAATATAGTATATCAAACATAATATGTAGAGTACATCATCACAAACAAGCCGAAACAATCCAACTTCACACGAAGCGACGTATAACAGCAATTATTTATAGTCTGTATTAAGAAAATCGTGTCTTGTATAGAAACAGTATTGACTTAGATGCCTCCTAATTACAGTTTTAAAACAATTCAGATTTAACGATTTAACAGTAGTTGGCAGTTTATTATAAAGCCCAACGTTAAGGGAATTTGATTTTGACCTTGTAAGTCGGAAGCGGTCCGTTCTAATTGCATTAGTGTTTCTTGTGTTATATATGTGAATGTCTGACTGAAGACAAAAACTATTTATATTTTTGTGTATTTCAATTAAAGTGTAATATATGTATAGGCAGGGTAATGGCAAGATCCCAAAATTAATGAAATGTGGTTGACAATGTTCTCTGCCGCTCAGACCTGCAGTACTCTAATCGCTTTTTTTTGTAAAGAAAAAATCTTATTCGACTGGCTAGAATTACCCCACAAAATCACCGCATAGCACAGACGAGAATGAAAAAATGCAAAATACGAAGAAGTCAAAGTCTCAAGTCTAACCACAGATTTCAATTGGCGTAGTAAAAAAATAGTACTTGGGAGTGCCTTCAAAAGATATCCAACATGCCCTGCCCAATTTAAACCATCATCTATAACTACATCGAGCAGCTTTACTTGATCACCCTTTACATTTGCTCTGTTTGAAGATGTAGTAAGCCTTTGGGTTTTTTCAATATTTACTGTAAGTTTGTTAAACGAAAACCACTGCTCCGCCCGCTCAATTAATTGGTTCATCAGAACATTCAGCTGAGAACAGTCCCTGTGTGACACCAATATAGTAGTGTCGTCCGCAAACAGTATACATTTATTAGGTAAAAGAGAGTAATGAATGTCATTTATAAAGATAAAAAATAAGATTGGTCCCAAAATGGATCCCTGTGGTAGACCATGGTTATTCACTTCAAATTCAGACACATTATTGTTAATTGTGACACACCGAGACCTGTCCATTAAGTATGACTTAAAAAAAACTAGTGGCAAACCCCTCACACCGTAATGCTCCAACTTAGCCAATAATAATTCATGGGGGACACAGTCGAAGGCTTTTGTGAGGTCGCATAAAGCAATAGCCGTGTGTTCACCCTTTTCAGGTCCTCTGATAACGTCTTTCACAACCCCTTGCACTGCATTGGTTGTAGACCGATTCGGTCTAAAACCAAATTGACTCGCACATAAAATGGAATTGTTTTCAAGGAAAGTATATAATCTCGCCTTCATTATGGCTTCAATCACCTTACCAAAAATTGGTATAATTGAGATTGGGCGATAATTATTTGTAAGATTTGGATCTCCTTGTTTGAACATTGGTAAAATCTTAGTCAGCTTAAAGCACTGGGGAAAAATACCCCTGTTGAAGCAAACATTTATTAGTGAAGTTAAAAATGGGAGTATTAATTCAATAGTTTCCTTAAGTATTTTCGAATTAATTTCAAAAACGTCAGTGCATGGGGAATCCTTCAAGATTTAACTGCTTGTAATACTGTATCTTCCGATACAGGTTTTATAAAAAAAGAACTAGATGGAGAAGGTACTCGAGCAAACAACCTCTCAATTGATAAGTTGCTAGCTGGAATAGATTCTCTTAACGTATTAGCTATATTTGTAAAATATTCATTAAATTCAGTCGCGGATAATGTTGGCAAACTTACTGACTGCACCTTATTTCGCTCTTGGTTGACGATATTCCAACTAACTTTTAGTTTATTACTAGATGTATTTATGTAATTTTCAAATGCTCGTTTTTTTGCTGCATTGATAGCAACAATATAGTCTCTTTGCAGATTAGTATAAATATTGTAGTGCAATGGATTTTTTGTAACGTCATATATTATTTTAACGGTGGAAATTGTCCGCCTCATGTCTTTAAGTGTATCATCAAACCAGGCGACAGCAGGCTTCTTCTTACCAACATTAATTTTTCGTAGGGGAAAGTGTCTTTCTGCTAGATTAAAATAAGTCATACAAAGAAAATTAGATGCCTCCTCGACATCCTCATCTTTATTGCTTTCAACATTTAAATGATCCCAATTTACGGCTATCAGTGAATTTTTTAAATTCTCCAATCCTAGATTAGAAATTTTTCTTTTTAGTACGGGTTTTGACGTAATATTTTTAGATTTAATTTTGATAAATTGGCCACGATGGTCGGAAAGGCAAGGTTCCACTACACCGGCTTCATAATCATTGGTGTCAAAATTAGTGACTATATTATCAACACATGAGGCTGAAAATTTCGCAACTCTTGTGTAATCAGAAACCGTTACATGTAGACCAAATGAGTCTATTATAGTGACCAAGTCAGTCAATTCTACCGAGTTAGATCTGAAGTCGGTGTTGAAGTCACCCACAGGCACCATATGTGAGTTAGTCTTACAGTATTTTGCCAGGATACTTTCTATATTACACGAAATGAGGAGCACGTTTTAGATAGTATTGAAAATGATTCCCAAACCAATACCAGAAGAATATCCCGGAAATTTAACATACCACAGTCCTTCGGATTATACGACGTAATCTGCTATATTCATAGCTTTACACGGAGAGGAATTATAAATATACACAACAGCCATGAATATTCGGATCAACATCCACATGATACAGTAACCCATCATTACCAAAGAAAGTTTAGAATAAATATGTGGACAAGTATTGTTGGGAGATATTTGGTTTCTTACAAAATACTCTTCCTGAACTACAGGAATATTTGCCTTTACAATTACGCCGTGAAATATGGTTTAAGCACGATGTTGTGCCTCCGCTTTTCTGTATGGATGTTCAGGAATTTTTAAACCAACAGTTTCAAAAATCGATGCATAGGTCGTGGAAATAACTGCCCGAAACACTGCAATCGCCCTATTTAAAAAAATGTAGCTTTTTTCTTTGGGGAACTTTAAAAGAATTTGTATATTCGACTCTTGTTGCAACTGAGGAAGACGGAACCGCATCAATAATAAATGCACCATTATAAAAAATGACATTCAGTTATTGATTAAACTAGACTTTGACTTTTGGTGAAGGGTTCATTTATGTGTAAGAGAAAATGGAAGCCGTTTTGAATAGCATCTTTAGTGTTAATTTTTTACTATTACTTAATTAGTTTCATAGAAATAATACTGTTTGTTAAATTTTGCCTTGAACGAAATTAATAAATAATTTAATAAAGCGACAACGTTTTATTTCTTGTTTGAAAAAATCTTCCAAATCTGAATACCGACAGATTTAATCGCAGCCTACTATTAAAAGGTGTTCCAGAAAATTCCTGGTCTAGAGTACCTTGGCATCAATTTTATGTACTGCATGCATGTCTAAGTTAAGTCCTGGATGCTAACGCCCACTTTTGTAACTTAGGTTTAATCTCGAACTAAAGTTTAACTTGTAGATTTGATGTAACATTCCACTGTTTATCTGTCATATCTAAAAGTTAAACTTCAGATCGGGTTTAAATATAGGTTATAAAAGTGGGCCTTAAAGAGAGTATTAATTTGTAGAAAATTGATAGACGAATCCGAAAATATCATGATTGTTATCGTAAAGCTGTATTTATTTAGAAAAATATGCCTCAGATTTTGGACAATGTTTACATAAATACATGTGCCCAATTTCAAATTATTGCACTTACTAGTTTTTAAATCATTTAAAGAAATTAAAAATATTTTTTTCAGTTTAACACCCTGTTTCTTTTTAACGAAGCGTCCTAGATAAAAATTTTAGAGAGAAGAAGATATACTCCCGTTAAAATTAACCAAAGAATACGAGGTTTCATTTTTGATCACCATTTATGAATCACCCTGTATTTCATCTATGGCCTCTCACTGTCTGCGGTGTAATTCTCTGTTCTCCAGCTACTTGACGTTCGTGGGTACGATGAATCAGAGTTAAAACAGATAATCATTAATTACCCTCATGTAGCTATGTTCCATGCTGTTTCCAGTGATTAAACAATAATTTTAAGTAAAAGAAGAATTTTAAGTACACAAAATTTCTTCATTGTTCAACTAATTTATTAATTATTTTGTAAATTTCCCTAATTCAGGTCAGAATTTAGTGCACGAGTTAGATCCAGCATCAGTCCAGTTTGCTGTTGTTTTTCTTGCGCCACTCACGCCAGATCCGAACGTCTCAGTTTCTATGTGAATTCTGTATAGTCTCGAGAAATAGTCTGCAGTTTTTTCAAATCTTCGTCCAGTGTAAATCTGGTTGCAACGGTATGCGCGCGGACTGCATTCTAAACAGTTCTAAGTGGACGAGATTTTCTTCATCTGTATTTTTAACATCTTCCGCCGATGAGAATATAAAATGCAATATTTACTTTCCTTTATTTAATACAGAGAAGAATATTCTTTAGACCTTAATAGTGTAACCTGAGCGGTTATTTCCTTAATTATCTATCTACCGTTGTGACCAGTATCATAACGAGTCTGAATTTCAAAAGAGTTTACTATTTAATTCTCGAAAGGGAGTTTATAATTATCATTACGCTTTAATAACGTGGGAACTTAGAAATTTGTACGTTCAGAGAATGAATACCAGACACTTACCGTATGTCGCTCATGTACAAGGTAATCCAGTGGTTGGTTGTATAGGGTGACACTTAAGTTGGAAGAACAAGAAAGGGAACACCAAAGCTTCCAGGAACGGTTTTAATAACAATAAGAACAAAACAAACAAACAAAATAACGACACAACGGGCTCGAACAACAATATTAATTAATTGATGGACACGCGACAGCGTACCGAGATTCAGGGAATGCTCGATCCATAGCAAATCTTGGAATGACTTTATCCAATATTAAATTAATCCGAGACTCTAAAACTAAGTAGACTGCTCAATGTGAAACCCAAGAAAAAAACTGCCTGTTTTTTTGGGAGATCTTTCCTGAATTCGACACCTCGCTTCGACACGCCCATTTCTTGGGTCCAAACGTTTATGTTCTTATCTTACTGGCGGGAACCCTGAATATTGGGAAGCTTTGGCATAACTATGCTATGTTAATCGTTATCTAATTGACTGATTTTTACAATTGTCTAAATAATTTTGAGACTAAACTTACAAACAACCCTATACCTTTTTCTTGTGACTCCGCATAGCAATAAGGGACGGGTTAGTCAATCTCATTTAATCTATCTTTATAGCTTGGAAAATCCGACAAAAAACCAGCTATTTGACCTATTATTAGTTTTCTGACAACATTCTAACAACTTTAAATATCTTGGAATTCCTACGTGTTCTTTCGAATGCATTTTGCGCGTTATTAGAAATTAAATTAAGTTAAAAGTATGGGTTTCTTTGTTCTGTCCCACGCAACAGATGACTGTCACATGGTAATCCGTTTTCGAAAAATTACTTAATCCGTGCTCAATAGAACTATTGAGCTCCAGTCTTTCCGAAAATCGCCCCATAAATTACACGGACCTGGCTTTTGTTACAATAGGTATTTCAATGAAAGTTATTAACACTTCCTGTAGAATAATCATTTACCGTACCTTCCTTTTGAGCTTGAACTTAAGATACGACAATTAAAAAAACAAAATATTTTTAATGTATTTGGTCAAAAAGTGTGTCTTAATAGGCCTTTTATATCGAAAACTTTTAGGTCATAATGTTGCATATTGCCATTTTCAGGAAGGTTTTTTCTACTTAGATTTAATGAAACAACTGGATGTCCCATTTAAAAAAATGTTTTCAGAAACATTACCAAATGACGTCATAATCGAAACAATGGTGTCAAAAAAAATCACAAATGAATTTAAAAATTGAGGTGTCCGAGCGATTTTGCGTAAATTATAAAGGGCGTATTTCATTTAGGGTTTCCATTCAAAACGTACACACTCTATATTCTTATAGAAATATGTATGTATGTGTATGCGCCAATATTGTTATGAGTAGAAATATGTGTATGTGATTTGTTTGTTTAATTAATATAATTATGATCCTGCTGTGTATATGTGTATGTTGTAATTTAAATTGTCAATTATACCCTGGCTAGCTTTCGACCCTTCTCAGTAGTGAGTTCTAGTGAGGTTACAACTCTGCAGAAAACCAAACAATACACCACACTAAACAAAAGATATTATTCAAAAATTAATTTATTTATTAGTTTATTTTTTTATATAACAATCAATTATATCTGTGAAATGTCAGGCACAATTTCAGGAATATTTGGAATTATCTTATAGCACTTTTGTGACACCTTGAGAAATTTTTATATAGTGGTATTCAAATCGATTTGTTATTGTGTACTGTTGGTTGCCTATACTTAAGGCGATAAAAAAAAGTTCTTCAAATTTCTTTGTCAATGTGTTACTAAGCTTACTTTAATACTTAATATCTATCAAAATTTTAATATGGATAAATTTTTTATATTATTCGTATAGTGAAGTTAAAATTTAATATTTATCAGGGATGAAGAATTTGTATTTATTTCAAATTTATTTTCAGGAAAGACTACTTTAAATTTTGTTATTATTATTCCTATAGGTATTTTATGACTTTTGGAGATTGTATTTATCAATTTCTTTTGCTAGCTAGCTTTATCTTATAAGATTTTGTAATTCTTTGTGCACAAAGTTACCTCTACGTATATTTTGTCAATTTTTATTGTCGAACTGCTTGTCCTCTTATATTGGGCCTGGATATCGTCCTGGAATCCTCGTCTTCCTGCAGTTAATGAATAGCTGGAACCTGATGCTTACTTTATGCGTCTGGAATCTCGTCCTGGAATTCTCGTCTTCCTGCAGTTAATAGATAGCCGGAACCTGCTGCTTACTTTTATGCGTCTGGAATATCGTCCGAGAATCTTAAAGGAGTCTTTTTTAAGAGACTGGACTTTTGAATACATTTTTTGCTCAACTTTAAATTTTCTTTATACTGGTACACTAACTTTAATTATCTTATTATTTTCACTATAATTATTTCTATTTATATGGGTTTTTCCCACTTTAATTCTTTTCAAAACACCTTTCTCTGACAAATTCTTTCGTAACTAGTCAATAATCTTCTAAATTTTATTTTTCCTACTCTCTTGATTTTTTTCTTCCTTGTTAGGGTCTATTCACACATGCCTGTTCTTTTAAATTTCATTTTCCTTTTCCACTTCACTTCACTTTTATAATTTACAATTTTACAATCGCATTCCAGTTTATTTACAAAAATTCTAACTTATATTTCAAAATATTCCTTACTTCTATATTTTTATTTGAATTTCATATATAATATTTTCTGACTTGTGAATTCAACTTTATTTTTGACATTTCACTGACATTATAATCCTATTGATACATAAAATTTTACTTTGGACATTAATATTTCTTTATACTTATTTTACTTTCTCATAATACTACTGTTAAATAAAACTGTGATAGTTTAGCTTTCGTATGCTATATGTCACTTGCTATTACTAATTAATTTTGATTATGTTTTTCCAATAATACCTTAACATGTACGCTATTTGACCAAAATGATAATGTTTTCTTTACTTAAATCCTTGAAATTTATTCTGCTCTAGTAATACGACTCTCCGATAACAATTCACAATAACCTATTTAATACTAACAATTTTTTTTAATCAAATATTTTTCTTTTCTTTTTACAACAATTATTTCAACCTTTTCTCTTCACCGTGTCTTATTCAAGTAGAACTTTAATTTAAACTTATAAATTGCTATCAATAATTTGATTTCACCTCAATATACACTCTATATATACATGGTGATCCATTAACGATACGGAGGGGTTGTATATAGGAAACTAAACGTGCTACGATTATGGGGTAAAAAATATATTTCCAAATTTAGCCAAAAGAAATTGATTGAAAATATTTTCACCGCTAAGGGGCGCAACTACTCTGGTATTACAGAAAACTGTCGTTCTTTCGAAATTTCGCTTATATAACCGAAGTTGAAAATGCAAGTTTTGTTTGAACTTTTTTTTTTGTTATTACTATAGCAACGCCAGTATGAAGCACACCATCTTGAAATTTTTAAATTGTCATAACTTCTAAATGCCTTAATCGATTTCAATAAACGATGGCTCATTTTAAAGAACTATTAATAACATTTATATCTATGATAGTTGAATAAAAATATTATTTTCCTGCGCAACGGTAGACGACGCTAATCAGAAAAGTTTTGTGCAATGATATCTTTTTTTCATGGCATGATAGACCATTTGTTAAGGAAAACAAATATACAAACCGGAGGTCAATCTTTTTTCATTTTAAAGTTATTGCTAAAATATGAAATTGTGCTAAAACATCCTCCTTTATTTAGTTCTCCAAAAAACAGTTACATAGTCCAAGCCAAAATTAAATTGTAAAACTATACCAAAAAAGTACTTGCTATATTTTGAAATTTTTCTGATAACTGCAATGTATAATTTTTTGATTAATTCCAAATATCTGAGTATTTATAAAGAATATTGCTTCCTTAACGAGGCAGGTTATATCCTATGAAAATAGACAAATGTGATATTGTCAATCGATATGTGACAGCTCTTGCTTCGTGCAAAATAAGTATTTCTGTGAGAAAAATACTTGTGTTCCATATGAAATTCTCAGGTCTCTAACTAATACCCTAACACCTATTTGGGGATTTACATGGACACAAGCCAACATATTAATATTATTATCTTCCGTTCTTGCACGGCGATGTCTTCTTACAGAATATAGTGGCGTCTAGCGTTGCATTTTTTTTTAGTAAACAGAGACAATTACAAAACTCTTCTGATTAGCGTCATCTACCGTTGCGCAGGAAAATAATATTTTTATACCCATATCATAAATAACGAGCGTTCAAATAAAAACGTGGTCAAGTCGGTTCTGAACATTTGGACGTAGGGCGTAGCGTATAGCAAATGAACTTAAACGTCATCTGTCAAAGCGCTATATCGCCGCTCTCAATTTGAATATTTTCGTTTTAAAAAGCGTTTACTTAAAATGGTGTTTTCTCAAGAACAAAAAGTGTTTATCATAGAGTCCTACTTTAGAAATGGACGCAAGATTGATGAAATATGGAAGTATTCTATTAATGTTTCATAGAATTTCAAAATCAATTTCCCGGCATTGTTGAGTACAAAATTTTTCAAAGTGCAGTTCAGCGTTGTGTTAATGTTTTTCGTGAAACGGGCAGTGTAACAAGAAAAGAAGGAAGCGGCCGACCTAAAAAGCGGACTGAAGAGTTAAAAGAAAATGTCCAACAAATATTGGAAAATGCCCAAAAACTTCTGTACGTGTTTTATCACAAATGGTGAGAGTATCAGTGGGTACATGCCACATAGTGTTAAAAAGAGATTTGCGTTTGTTCTCCTATCGTTTAACTTGTCAGCAAGAACTTCATGAAGTTGATTTTCCGCGACGGGCTGTATTTTGTGAATGGTTTTTAAACAACTACGGTGAACTTCATAATATCACCTTTTTTTCTGATGAAGCCTGGTTTCATTTACGTGGTTACGTAAACTCACAGAATATGAGAATGTGGTCTTCTGAAAAACCAGATAACTTTTTTGTCGAGGGCCCTCTACACGCTCAAAAAATTGGAGTTTGGTGTGCTCTCAATCGAAGGAGGATTTATGGACCTATTTTTTTTAAAGGTACTCTTACTGCGCAAAGGTATAGAGAAGAAATTATCGCTCCTTTTGTTAACCAGCTGGAAGAAAACGAAATTACAAACTTTTACTTTTCAACAAGATGGCGCAAGGGCACATACGGCAGGCGAGACGATGAATATGTTGAGGGAAGTTTTCCAAAATCGACTAATAAGTCTCAATGCTGAACATAAATTTCCACCGAGGTCATGTGATATTACGCCGTGTGATTTCTTTTTGTGGCCTTACCTTAAAAACACTATTTTTGAACTGTCTATTCCTGATTTAAACCATCTGCAGGCTCGACTTATAGACAAGATTCGTGAAATTAACAATACCCCGAGCATCTTAGAAAATGTCTTTAATTCTTTGAGGGACAGGTGTGAAAAGTGCTTGGAACAAGGAGTGGGACACTTTCAGCAGCTGCTTTAATTTATTGTTATAACAAGGAGGGGGACACTTTCCGCAGCTCCTTTAATTGTTTGTTATTGTTATCACGATTATTCTTTAAAATAAAGTTATATAGTCATTAACGTTATTGAAACTGACAGCTGCTTTACAGCTCGTTGAGAAATGAGGTTAAGTTGGTCGCTATAAGCTACTCCCTACGTCCAATGTGTCAGAGCCAACTTCGACCACGTTTTTATTTGAACGCTCGTTATAAATATAGTTCTTTAAAATGAGCCATCGTTTATTGAAATCGATTAAGGCATTTAGAAGTTATTATAATTTAAAAATTTCAAGATGGCGTCCTTCATACTAGCGTTGCTGTAGTAATAACAAAAAAAAAGTTTAAACAAAACTTGTGAAGGGTTGAACGATGTATCAAAAAAAGTATATTTTCAACTTAGGTTATTTAAGCGAAATTTCGAAAAAAACGACAATTTTCCGTAACACTATAACAGTTGCGCCCTCTAGCGGTGAAGTTACAAATTTGAAAATATTTTAAATCAATTACTTTTGGCCATATTTTTTGATAGATTTCTTACCCCATAGTTGTAGCACGTTTAGTTTCCTATATAAAGCCGCTCCGTACGGTTAATGGATCACCCTGTATAAGAATGTATTATTATCTTTACGTAGTTCCATACTATAGGTAATTTTTTCTTCTTTATAAATTTAAACTACAATGTACTTAATATAATAATAATTTTTGTTAATTTATCAATAGTTATAATTTTGATGTATCTATTCTCTTTTAATCTAGCAATACTCATTAGTGGCCAACTTTTGATTCCCCTGGGGTGGTCGATATCAGATTATTTATTTATTAAATGTTAATTCAGTAACTTGCCCTTCCTCTACCCCCTGCAAGACAACTGGAAAAGGTATGAAGAAGGATCGACATGCTACGAATTGTTGACGAGAACTTCGGAACCGCTCTTTGTCTAGTAGTTCTACTTAGAAATGATCTTAGCTGTTTATTAGATATTGTGGGTGTAATTTAATGCTGGTCCGCAGAGTTGTTTCCCGTAATATAATTAGTTACAAACATGTTGTATACATAAACTTAATAAATTTCTTAATCTATATATACAACATGGATAGTGACGCGTAACTCGATAGTGCCCCGATCGATACTGAAGGGAACTTGTTAAAGCAAAGATGAAAAGAGAAGTTTGGAAGTTTAACGACAAGACAAAGCCATGCAGGTAAAGGTGCCACGAGGCGTATAGTAGAACAGTTTAGAACAGGCAATTTAAAGAAGGAGCAGATTTCGGGGAATCACCCTAAAACTTCGAATGAACTTTAATTGGGATCTGACTGTGCATAGCCCAGGAGACAGACATATTTTATTGCACGGTAAACTTACTCGGAATGAAATGCATTAGATAGATGCATAGAAAAGACTAGGGAAGTAATTCTTTTCAAAGATGTTCAAAAACGAAATTTGACTTGAAGAAAAGTAAGATGGATACATTGTTTCAGAAGTAGAATTACAAGCAGATAGTACTGAATCTCTAATATTTTGTATATTTGTAGCTTCACTTGTGAAACATTACCTTTTGTGCATACGTGATCATTCAAGTAGGAAACTGTTTCAACGAAATTCTAATTGGTTGTAAGGACGACGCACTACACCCCTTTAGTTAGAAAGAAACAGCACACTGCAAATCGAACTTATATTTTTTGTTCCTCATTTTTAAACATTTGTCAATTTTTACTAAGAGTGACTCAATTCTTTAAACATTCATAACGCATTATTTCTAAACCAGTTTCTATAATATTTTTCAATCTGCCATAATGGGTCTGCCATTTTGGATTTAAGAATTTCCGAATTAAAACCTTATACCTATGCGTGATTGTTGACTTGGAAAACCACCGAGTAAGTAAGTTTCACCCACAATCTTCCAATTTTGAATGCTTTTCCGATTTTTATTCGCCATATCTGATCCGCCATCATTCAGGAAATTTCTGGTTCGGACTTCACATTCGTAATCAGCGACCCCAAAAACCCGCACGAACAAAATTCTGACAAAAATAACACAGTTCTACAAGGTTTTGCGCTAGAGTAGCTGAGGGTCATTTCTGAAGTATTTTTTTTTACGTAGAATCCGAATCCGACCTCAGAATTGCTCCACCACTCCACGCTTCCGAGACATCCTAACCTAAACGTGCGAAAAACGCGGTTTTTGCTATATTTGACCTTATATTACATCGCGAAAAAATGTTTTTTTCTAAAAACGGGTCATGTCATCTAAAAGTAGAGCTCTTACCCTTCAAAATGCCAATATCAAAATTGATAAATGTTGTAACAAAAGCCGGAACGCGCAGTCATTTATTTATTAGTTCTCGGAACGGAAAGTAAGATATTTCAGTCGTCACAAATTATCGAAAGTTGAGGGCTTTCAAGTAGTAGGTCGACAAGACCGTCCTTCGGGGAAGGCTTCACGAAATTTATCAATATTTGTAACAAGTTCGCTTAGAGTCAGGGCCATATGGTAGTCATCTGGTGCATCTGGGAGACGCCGCGTCGAACCCCATCTTTTAATAACGCGCGAAACCGCGAAAAGAGTGTGGAGATTCCAAATTAGAATTAAATTATATTGTAAAATTGATAGTAATTCGAAAAGAAAGTATACCTAAGCAGCTGGGTTTTTTGACGGATTTTTCCTAGCTATAAGAGTAGATTAAATGAGATCGACTAATCCGTCCCGCAATTGCTACGCGGAATCATAGGGGAAGGTTAGGGTTAGTGATATAATTATTGTTATAAATGTAAAGTCAAGTCAAGTAGGTAATTATTAATCTAATATAGTTATATACAAGCGTCCCGATATTCAAGTCCCCGCCAATAAGACAAGAACAGAAACTTCTGGACCCACGAAATGGGCGTGGTCAAAGCGAATTGTGGAATTTGGGAAGGATCTCGAAAAAGGCAGTTCGTTCTTAAGTTTCACATTGAGCAGACTAATTATTAACTATTAAGTCTCGGGCTAATTAATTAATTTTGATAGTTTTCCCAAATTTTGTATAGAGCGCGCATTCCCTGAATCTCGGTACGCTGTCGCGATTGAATCAATTAATTAATAATGTCGTCGAGTCGTTGTGTTTTTATTTTGTTTGTTTCTTTTGTTTGTTGTTAATAAAACCTTTCCTGGAAGTTTTGTGTTTCCTTTGTTTCTTCAACTTCAGTGCTACCCTGTATAGCCAGCCACTGGATTACATCCCACGTAAGCAATGAAAGGGTAAGTGCTTGGAAGTAATTTTCTGAACATACAACATTTCTAAGTTCCCACGTCTTAATTAAAGTATAACGATAACTAAATAAACTCCCTTTCGAGAATTAAATAGTAACTCTTTCGAGAATTAAATAGATAATTAATAAAAGTAGATAATTAAAGAAATAACCCCTCAGGTTACAATGTTCTTCGGATAGCCCTGTTTTTTGGGTCGTCGAATCCTAATCCAACCTCAAAATTATTCACTCAGGGGTTCTGAAATTTCTTAATCTAAAAGTGCAAAATTGACGATTTATATCTGAACTGTCGGCATGAACCACTATAGCACAATAACCTGCTACCCCCTCGAGAGGTTAACCCAAGAGCACTATAACCGCTACCCTCACGACAGGTTACCTCAAGAACACAATAAATTGCTAACTCCACGACGCGACGGGTTAACTCAAGAGCACAATAACCTGCTACCCCCTCGAGAGGTTAACCCAAGAGCACTATAACCGCTACCCCCACGACAGGTTACCTCAAGAGCACAATAAGCTACTAACCCCACGACGGGTTAACTTGTAGTGGGGGTAGCGCTTGTAGGTTACTGTGCTCTTAGATTATATGGTCGCAAGTTACAGCATATAGTGGTTCATACCGACAGTTCAGATGTAAATCGTAAATTTTGCACTTTTAGATTAGGAAATTTCAGAACCCATGAGTGTTTGAATAATTTTGAAGTTAGATTCGGATTGGGCGACCCAAAAAACAGAGGAATGTATATCATTCGCTCTCCGAAGAACATTTTTCAATTTTGATAGTGCTGTTATGAAATCGCTAAAGTACTAAAATTCATTTAATGGTATCTCCGAGAAAAAAAATTGTTTTTCAAATTTGAAAATAGCATTTTGAAGGGTAAGAATTCGACTTTTAGATGACAAGACTCGTTTTCGGAAAAAATTATTTCCCGTTGCAATACAGGGTGTCCCACCGTGACGAGACATTAAACATATTTCAGACTATTTCGATTTTAATTTTGAAAATTTGGGCAATAGTGTTTTCGGGCATGTCTTTCTTAACTTAAATAATTGCGTTCACCTAATGCTTCCAGTTATATTGGACGTTGACGTTATCTTCGTTATTTTAAATAAGACACCGTATATATTATTGCATTTTCGGATTCTACGTGAAATTTGAGGGTCACTTTATTAAATATTCCCTATACCTAACAGTTCTAGATTTTAAGATATTCATTTCTAAAGAAAAAATTTGACAGATGCGAGGGTCCGCGGAGATGCTAGTTACTCTTTTCAGGAGCGTGATATCAAGCGGATTTTTGGTACCTGTAACACTATATTATGGTATACCAACAAATTCAAACATTTAATTCTAGGTGTTTAATTTTTGCTGTTACATTTTGATAACTTCAAATAGCTATAACTTTGTTAACTTAAATGAAACATCCTGTATTTTTTTACTTTGTCGTATGCAGATTCAAATTTCCTTTCAAGCCATATAATCATTGTTAGGGTTTCCGTTACTACTTTTAGAGATATTTGAAATTTTCTATTTTTGGAGAGAAACACTCCAAAACAATTGAGCTAACATGACATTATTTGTCAAGTTAACTGTCAAATTATAGCTGTGTCTGTAATAGTAAAAATTACTTCGGAAATGACCCTCAGCTGCTCTAGAACAAGCACAATCACTTTTTTGCAGACCTGTGTAATAATGAATCGAAAAATGTATGACTTAAAGGGGTAAGTGGGACCCTGGTCTATAGGTGGTTTCCAACCCTTTAAAATACAAGGCTATGGTTTTTCACATTGCACCAACATTCGTTCTTTGATCTTAGGCGTAAAATTAACCCCCTCGTAGGGGTGGGTATGATTTTAATTTGCACGTATTTCCAATGCTCAAAATATTACTTTAAAATTTTTTCCTCTTCTGTATCCTCTTATTTCGCCCAATCTACTCATCTCTCTGATGCAGAACTTTTTTTGTGGGGCTGTGATATGGTACAAGAATTATTTTTTCATAAATATTAATGCTGATGGGGTAACTTACTCAGAAACATTATCCAGTTTCGAATATATTATATTTCAAACTTGAATTTTATTCTCAATAGAGTTTGCGATATAAGTTTTCGCCACAAAAGTAAACTTCCAACCCGAATGTCTTTCAATGGAGGTAATGTCAGCTAAAATCGTGGCAGAAGAGCATCTGCAATAGTGGCCCGTATGGGATGCAGCAATTTCAAATATGCAGCGATTTCACTTGGATTGCTTCTTGTTTTATTAATACAAACTACTTGACTAACATATCTAACGAAAAATCAGAGTATTTACGCCCTCATATAGAGGGATATGTTATAACTGTCTACATTAATAAAAAATAGTTTGAGGACTTCTTGTATAAATGTGTAAATTTCTGCTCTCGTTATAATCAAACTTCTTTTGACGATACTCCATCGATTTACTTTCAAATAGGGCACCAATTTTGAGAATCTTTTTATATTAATATTTTCTTTCACATTCAATGTACTTTTAACATAGAAAAATTTGTTATAATATTGGAGATTTCAGTGTAACTGGTTAGTAAGTCAATAATATGTTTCCAGGTGTTTTTTTAATTTTATTGTCTGTGCACCACTTTTTGAAGACATTACAGGTTAATTTAGATTTTCTTTCGAAGAAATACTGTCGTATACTCAGTTTCGGGGTTGTTTTTGTCTTCTCGGATGTTTTTTTTTTATCTGTAACGGCTGTAAAACTCATACAAAAGCACTTTACAACCTAACATAGAATATAATTACATTTCCCTAATGCATTAATTTCTTCGCTTTTTTATTTTTAATAATTTTTAAATCATTGCACAATTCTCGTCTCTTTTGTTGGTAGTATAATATTTTCACAAGCACAGAAACGATCCGATAATTTGCATATAAATACATTGTTTCTCACTATAGGTTCATTTTTTCACTATTATCTTCGAAGAAGTCTTCTTGGACTTCCACACATTTCCAGCGATTTTTGTTGAAAACCTGTCAACGAAATGCGTTTAGAATGTCTCTTGAAAAAAAATCAAAATGACGCCTTTTAACCACAGTTTCATTCTGGGTAGTTGAAGAAAGTGTGGGGAACAGTTATGTTGTTTCACTCTCAGTATGTGCGAGCGCACTGTCATGGTGGAGTTCTGGAGTTCTACATATTTCAAGGGTATAATCTACAGGTCCAAAAAATATGGGGTATGGTATTAGTAAACATTTTTTGTAAAATCTTCATAACCGAGAATAATTTCGACTTTTGATAGGTATACATTTTTTGTGTAGAATAAAATTCTCTATATCTGATAGTTAGATTATTTTGATACGCTGAATATAAATGCGGGTTCAGAATTTCTCCACCAACCTCCATTTTTGTAATCGCGAAAATTTCTCCACCAACCGCCCTTAAATACAGGAAATATGGAAAATTCCATTTTTCAAAACTAGAGGGAGTCCAGCTTCATATTTCTTTCTCGTTTCTTATGTTTGTAGGATAGTAGAGGTAGAAAGAATCATTATGAATATAAAGTATGACCAAAAAGAACAGATTTCCATTCAGGGTTAAAATAAAACATTATTCGCGAACCCTTAATTGATTTTTTCACCTCCTCTTATCAAACTTGGTCTCGCGCAACAGTTCATTAAAGCTTTGGACAAAGATGGCTACTGTTTTGGATATTTAGAAGAAGAGCTTCCAGAAATAAGTGAAGCTAAACTAAAATAATGCATTTTCAATTGTCTTCCTTCAGAGATTCTTGGCGAAGAAGGGTGTGGAATACCAGAATTTAGTTGAGAAATTGTTGGAAAACTTAAAACAACTTGAAATTGCATTTCTTAGACTCTCATCTTCACTACTTTCCGGAAAACCTCGGAAGCGAAGAACGATTTCACCAGGATATCAAGGAAATGGAGCATCGGTACCAAGGAAGGTGGAATGTTAATGTAATGGCAGATTTCTGTTGGAAGCTTAAAAGGGAAAACGAAGTAAAAAAAAGAAATCCGTTGCATAGATCGTTTGAAGATAAGAGTTTGTTATAAAAGGAAAAAGGAGTAAAGGAAACATAATTTTTTATTCTCTCTCTGCGTGCATCAAACGACTGAAATTTTGTCGGTCTCGGGAAGGAATTTTCCAGATTTTAGGGTTATTTTGCACAGTATAGAAATGCTGGGGAGTTATTCTGACTTCAGATTGAGCTTCACAACGTCAAAATGCTTACACATTTAGTCCTAGAGTATTTCAGGGTGCTTTTTCGGCAATTAAAAAAAAACGGAGTATGATGGAGCAGTTCTAGCCCTGAATTCGAATTCATGCATATGGTCCTGCAGTCATTTTCAGTCGGTCACGAATTTGCATCCAGGATGTCAAAATACATGAGGATATATACGTTAGTCCTTAGAACGGACCAGTTTTCTTTTTGCGTGCCTGTGTTATCTACGAAGATTTGCTTTTATTTCGAACTGCACACACCTTGCTCATAGCGAAACGCGAGACGGTTTCTATCAAGGAATAATAACTGTTTCGCACTTCTTTATTCACTGGACTTCTGACTCTGCGACTTCTTTCTCATTCCCAATACTGCCCTACTTCGGAAACAGATCGTATGTGCAGTTTTGTGACAAATTGAGGTAATTACATTTTCGAAATCTACATACATCGCATTATACCCATCTATAAATATCAAAAATATCGTTTCTGTTTTTTTTTAATTTAAAAAGTTGTACACTTTAAATTTCTAATATTGCGTCACTCTTATTTTCTTCGTCGCTAAAAAACACCGTATCTGTCTGATGCAGACATATGTGCATGTATTTCGTTAAGAGGTACATAGTACAAACGCCGCATACGACCACATACGGCTTTCTTCTCTAGTATGTGTTCACATGCGTTGTTTTTAAATTAAAGAACAATTAAACATTATTTGCAACACAATATACAGGGTGTTTCTAAAATAGGGTTCCAAACTTCTGCTGCGTTTATAACTCATTAAAATAAGCCAAAAAGTTTTTATTAACATGTGCCCTAAAACGCACCCTTAAGAAGTTATATGCCCTTACAAGGGCTCAAACAAAACTGTTTTTTTTTTCAAATAAATTGCTGTTATGAAGGATCCGATCATTTAATAAATAATTTAGGACATAAACTAAGACTATTTAAATTTAAAGTTACACTTACTAATTAGGGAACTAATTACTACTGCAGACAATAGCTAAAAGTTAAATTACAACTGCTCGAAGTGACCACCTTGCATTTCGATGTATAATCTAGCTCGACGCTTCAATGATTTGCGAACTCTTTGGAAAATTCTAGGTGTTTGCCTTATTTCCATGCACGCGGTTTCAATTTCCTCCCGTAGTTGCTGAATGGTCTCAATTGGAATTTTATAAACCTTTGCCTTAAGTTGAACCCACAAAAAATAGTCTAGGGGGTAAGGTCAGGCGAACGTGGAGGCCAGGGAACAAGACCTTCTCGGTTTTTTTTTCTCGATACGACTCATTTAAGTGTTGTCTTACATTATGTAGGTAATGAAGTGGCGCCCCGTCCTGCATAAACCATATGCTTTGGCGTTAAATTAAAGGGACATCTTCCAAAAGTCCTGGCAAGTCGTTAACTAAAAAATTGTAATAATCCTCACCATTCAATCGATTAGGCAACACAAACGGTCCGATTAGCCGATCGCCTAAAATGCCTGCCCAAACGTTGACAGAAAACCGAATCTGATGTCTGGAGTGAAATATGCTGTGTGGGTTTTCATCAGCTCATTCATGAGAGTTATGAAAATTGACATAACCATCTTTACTGAAGCTTGCCTCATCCGTAAACAAAATAAGAGATGCAAAATTCGGAATCCGCCTCGATTTTCGCAAAAACCATTGGCAGAACTGCCGACGTGATTCGTAGTCATTCGGATTTAAAGCTTGAACGCGCTGGATATGAAAAGGATGAAGTAGTTGTTCGCAAAGAATTCGCCAAACTACAGAAAAACTTATGTTAAGTATACGTACAACACTTCTTACACTAATCCTTGGATTGTCCTGCACAGCTCTCAATACATTTTCTTCCATCACCGGTGTTCTTACAAATCTGTCTCTGCCACAATCATTTACTCTTGGTTGGAACGAACCATTTTCTCTTGAACATTGATGGATCCTCTGAAATACCTGTCGAGAAGGAAGTCTTCTATTCGAGCATGCTGCCGCATACAGACTATTTGGGAAACCACTGTGTCCCTACGGCCGGTTCCTTTTGTAAATCCTTCGGTATTTTTTGTGGACTGTAACTTTCCTTGAATGGTTAGGTAATCTTCAATTTATCTCAATAAAACTCAGACGTAGATCACTGAACAACTGTATTTTAACGCATAGGCACAGATACAATGTGATGAAGAACAAATTAAAAGGATTTTTCACTTCATATATTGTTTTCTTTTTGACAATAACTGTCTAATCCCCAAAACCCAAAGCCACCCTGATCCACGAATGGGATTGGCAGCGAAAACTATTAAGGAGCTTTTTCACAGATCGGTAGAGAAAGATTGGTAATCATTCCTCAACACAGACGCCTCCTTCTGATGCATTTCCAGCCGCACGGCCGTACATAAAGTGCATATTTGCCATTTCCGTGTTTGAATATGACTCCACTTTATGAGTTGCAATAATGTTGTATACTTAAATTTTCCACTCACCACTTTTACTAATTCAACACTGCAAAGCTCAATTGACAGTTTATCAATAACTTAAATTGTTAAGCGTTGTGACAACGTCAGTCTTTTATTTGCCACGGTAAACAGATTTTTGTAATTTTTGGCCTAATAACTTAAAGAGCAGAGTAATTTTCAAACTCAATTTACTCGAAAATCATTGGAAATATTGATTTGGACAAAGATAATATTTTTTACGTAAAATTGTTAAGATTTTATAAATCTGTAGAGAAAATTGTAAAAAATTTGAATTAAAAAAATTACGGGCCGAAAACCCCTTTCACCAACCTAAATGGGACGCATATGATTTGCATGTCGAAAAACGGAGTAGCCCATGTTATTTAACGTAAAAAGTTATGTAAGACCCATAAATTTTTTTTCTATTTATTTGTGACCGTTTTGTCAATAACAGAAAAAAAAAACAGTTTTGTTTGAGTCCTTTTAAGGGCATATAACTTCCTAAGGGTGCGTTTTAGGGCACATGTTGATAGGAACTTTTTGGCTTATTTTAATGAGTTATAAACGCAGCGGAAGTTTGGAACCCTATTTTAGAAACAACCTGTATATCAAAAATTGTAAAATATCCTGTAAAAATATTCAAAATATCAGGTATACAATATACGTGTTCTGGTTCTTCTATTAATTTCTGTTGAAAATGTAGCACATACTGCACAAACGGCATTATTACCTAGCAAAATCTTAAATTTATTAACACAAAACAACATATGTGACGCTGACGCTTTTATTGAAATTGCAAAGTTTTCTAACATTCTTGAAAAACTATTTGTTTTTCATTTGCCGTTACCAAAAAAATCAAGTTATTACCTTAATTAGTAAATGAATTACAGCCAAATGAAGTATGCCTAATATCTCGTTGCAATTTTCTCTAAACTGTCATATGTGCACATACGATCTTCTTCCGAAGTAGGGCAGAATAGTAAACACCGATTAAGAGGAAGTATTTTTTACTGTATAAAAAATATAATAAAAAATAACGTCAGCAATCTTTTGACGGTGCTTCCAATCACATAAAAATAGTTGACAGTATTTTATAGAATTCAAAGCGATACTGGAAATCAGGACTTACGGTAACTAATAACTTTTTTATATGCAAATTGTCAGAACTTGTTGTATAAACTATGAGTAATTTTTGGAGAATATGCCAATTTTTATAACAAAAAAAGTATGGGATGGGCGATAAATAAGTTTCTATTAAGATAAATTTTAACAGGCATCTTCTGAATGCCCTATCCTGTGTTGAATTTGTCAATTATCCTTTTCTGTTTTCGAACTTTGCTTCCATCATTAATGAAAGCGTACCTTTCTGCGTATTGAAACCAGGACATAATTAGAGAAAAAGTTCCACCATAATAAAAAATGTTCCATCAAAGGGATCGTGTATTCTGCACTGTACATTATATGAGCAATTTTATTTCATCTTAATTATCCGAAAGTTAATAAAGTTAATGCTGGAGGAATTTTGTTAAAATGAACATTTCCTTTTACGGAACAAGTCGCTGATTAATATTTTTTTCTTCGTCATAATTCTATATAAAATCCAATTATAAACCATATTTTGATTATTTTTCATTTTCCATCATAGCCTTGATTTTGTATTCTATTTTTTGATATAGTCCTCTCATTTGTGCAACTTTTGAACAATTTCTGACTGCCTCGACTACCTCATTATCATCCGCAAACACTTGGTCCTGCGAGTATTTTTTTAATAGATCAAACAAATCAGACAATGATAACGCCAAGTTCAAGCAGTGGAACAACAAACCTTTTTCTTTCAGTGTTTCAGTTTCTATTAAGAAATTTGTCGCGTCGACAATTTTATTTTCGCGCTTTTTGTAATACTTAGTTTTTATATAAAATATTTTCATTTCGCAAAGTAAGTTACAAGCGGCACTTCGAAAACCGATTCGTTACTGGACAATCGATCGATCGTTAAGTGATTTCGTTAAAATTCGCAACAAAGAAGACTGAATGCTGCAGGCCGTCTACTGCACCAATAGGGCTGCATGGGTGAGTTGTTTTGCAACCAGTCTCTCTTTATTTCTTTTCGTTGGATAATCGATTTTTGTTCATACACATACAGTCCGTTAAAGTCCATATCACAAGTACCTTACTGAAAACCCACGTAACTTACTGCCTTAGAAATAGCATAAACCTCCTCTGAAGCCGAATTGGATACTCCATAACAAATGATTCGATGCAAAATAAACTGTCGGATCTTTTTTAAGTATAATTTCAAAAATTTTACCAAAGAATGGCGCAACATAAATAGAACGAATAATTGTTAAAGAATTGTTTGTCAGCAAACTCCTTAACAACAAAATTTAAAACATCATACAAGCCAAAACAGATGAGTTTATTAACTCTCTTATTACGTCATAAATATCACACACATATGTTGGCAAGAGCACAAGGAAGAAATTTAAGGGAGGATATTAACGCATTTAAAAAAAAAATCAGGATCTGTGGGTAGTTTAGCCATAAAGGTAAAGTAGTCACTAAATTCAGTCACCGTAATGTAAGTCTCTTTAGATTGTGATTTATAATAGTTATGTTCAAAATAGTTTCCTAAATTTTTCCCTTGATTTTTCTAGAAATGTTTCACATCTGGATCACCTTGAAATTGGTCAAGCAAAATTTAATTTTGTGTGGCGGCTGAAGATACTACACGTGGAATGGTGACCATTGGCGTAAACATGCCTTATCCGAAAGTTGATAGTTTCGGAAATCAGGGTGTTGAAAGTTAAAATTTTAAATCGTTTTTTTTTGCAATTATTCTGAAAATATGTAGGTTAGGAACTTGAAAATTTGTGAAACTATATTTTTTTTAGGCGACGAATAAGATGCGTGTTGTAATTTCAGCATTACTAGCAGAGGGCGCCACTTACGACCAATTTTACCGAAAATTTAGTTAATAACTTTTTACCCTGTATGTCTAACATGAAAGTTGCTTCAAAACTTGAAAGAGCAGTAAATTTTCCATTCATTGTGTATTCTTGGTTCCTTTCGGTATCTCGATCCGTTTTCGAGAAAAATCGATTTAACGAACACTATGTTTTGATAATACGAGAAATTAAAAGCGAAAGAAACCAAGTGTTTCTTCGTGTTATTACAACAATTAACAATGAAACAAATTAAATTCGTAATAATGATTTAAAGTCAGTGTTCGAAGAATACACCGTTGACATTTACACACTTTACACAACGTTTTCTGAGAGATCTTCGAGTTTGAAACAACATATTGGGATTGCGTTTGACTTCGTTGGCAGCGATTTGTATTCTTTGCCACGACTCTTCACACGAACCAATACATTCTTCCAAATAGAAAAATGAAGAGGATTGAAGTCCGGACTTCTGGGTGGCCAAGTGAAAATGCTTCCACGGCTTGCAGAATTTCCACTTTATTTAAGAAGAGACATGTGGTTCATGCACGACGGAGCTCCACTGCATTTTTCTTGGCCAGTGCGTGTATATTTAGATGCAGTTTTTCCAAATCGCTAGATTGGCCATGTAATCATTTTTGCTTGACCATCCAGAAGTCCGGACTTTTTCTATTTGGTCTCGAATGAAAGATGTAGTTTACAAAGAATCTATTGGCACGTGTGAAGAGTTGTGGCAAAGAATACAAATCGCTGCCAACGAAGTCAGACGCAATCCCAATAATATGTTGTTTCAAACTTGAAGATCTCTCAGAAAACGTGTAAAGTGTATCAGTGTCAACGGTGGATTCTTCGAACAATTATTTTAAATCATAATTACGTATTTTATTTGTTTTATTGTTAATTGTTAATTAACACGAAGAAACACTTGGTTAAATCGATTTTTCTCGAAAACGGATCGAGATACCGAAATGAAACAAGAGTACATACTTAATGGAAATATTGTTGTTCTTTCAGGTTTTGAATCAAGTTTCATGTTAAATATACAGGGTAAAAAGTTATTAACTAAATTTTCGGTAAAATTGGTGGTAAGTGGCGCCATCTACGAGCAATGCTGAAATTACAACACGCATCTATTCGACCCCTAAAAAAATATAGTTTCACAAATTTTCAAGTTCCTAACCTACATATTTTCAGAATAATTGCAAAAAACAATTTAAAATTTTAACTTTCAACACCCTGTATTTACGAAACTATCAACTTTCGGAAAAGGCATGTTTGCACCAATGGTCACCATTTCACGTGTAATATCTTCAACTTTCGACTTTCCCATTGTTAATGAATCACCCTGTATAAGTATGTTTTTAATGGCTATTGTTACATGATTTCGAGAAAATTTCGTTGTTTTCTTGTAATATTAAGTAGTATTAGTTTCACCCATGTTTTGAATAATAACATCAGTCCTTCAAAGGGAGCTCCAAAAGGTGTAGTTTCCGCGGAAATAATAGCAATCCACACCCCAAAGTGCAATTCCCGCCAAAATAATAAGAATCCAACGACGAATATGGTTTTCACCCAAGTTTCCAAATTTTCCACTAATCCCTCGAGAGGATCCACGCAAGGATCCATAGACAAAACATCACAGGCGACCTAATACGCACAGCCAAGGATATAGGGTGGGAAATAACTTTTTCACCGATGTTTCCAATATTTTCCCGCTAAAACCACGCAAACGCCGCAATTAGCAAGAACAGTTTTGAAAAACGTAAAATTTCGAGAACCAAACCAGACCACACACCAGGCCATCCGGCGGAGCCCACATCACTCGTGGACAAACGTCACCTCAGACAAAAATGAATCCAGAACCAGTCGCTCAATCCTCAATCCGTTAGAAATGCATAGGCCCAATCATATGCAACGACAATATATTTTCATATGGCAACAAAAATTTTGGGTCATATTGTTTTAAATTTTGTTCTTTAATTTTTCTTTGAATGTATTTCCCATATAACAAAGTGGTGGAATAAAGAGGCGTTAATTAGAAGATAATCCAAATACCTAAAATTTTTACAAGTTTTATGACCACGAAATATATCATTTTTATGATATATAACATCTCAATTGTAGTTTCGTTCATTGAATTGTAAAACATTACGTATGGGATTCTTTCAAATGTGAAACGGAATATTAAATTTTCATGCAAGAGTTAACCTAAATGCAAATAAGGACGTCTGGTCAGACGTGTAACATCTTGTTTGACGAACCGGAAAATAACTCAATTTGGCAGCGTTTCTTGAAGTAGGCAATCACGTATGATTAAATTAGGTACACATATGAGGATAAGACATATCCAGAGATAATTTGCATACAATGAATTACTTCCAATTCACTTTGATTTGTTTGCCGACATAATTATTCCTAAAAATAGACCCGTCAGGCTGTTCTGAAATTACCTAGGTATTATTTTGCGAAAGAACTAAAGAAATAATTTCCATAAGAGCACTTATGTAACTCGCCTGTTACTAAAAATTTGTGCATGTTTTAGACGAAAATTCAATTTCCTATAAAATTGGAGGATCCAAGTTCCAAACAGAAGTGGAATAAATTAAATTTCTACATCATATTTAAAACGTCACGTTTCAACACCAATCATAAGGTTATAAAGGAAGTTTCTATCCTTTTTGCCCTCCTTGATGATGTCCTTCGTATGTTGAATTCTGAACAATTTTTGGTCATCAGTCAATTTGTGCGGAACAAACCCTGCACACACTTTTCGGTGCCCCAAATGTGATATTTCAATTCCAATTCCATAAATTTAAATGAAGATTTCGGCTGATCTTTGATGAATTCTCGCAGTTTTGATAGAATCTGCGGCGGTCACTGTTGGCCAACATGTTGCTCATCATTTTTAAGTCCTCACGACCGTTCTTAAACCGCATGAACTATTCGTCCCCATTGAGGCGTGTGTATATCCATTTCTTGGATTATACGTCCCTTACATGATAAGAGGGACGATATGCCACGATATTGTCTATGCACGAGATAAAAAACAATCATCACCATAAACTTGGTTCATCAACACTGACCAAGTTTAAAACAAAACTTAATATTAACTCTTTGTTCGATGCTCATTTTTGTACCGATAATACAAACACACTGTCACTTCAGGCGCAACAACTCCGCTTTTATTCGTCCGCCTCACTAGAAATACCTATTTTTGAAAACTCCTATTAGTCCGGGCGAATTAGACCAAACACATGTTTCAAAAATCGGGCTTAAGTCGAATTTTATGGGCTTAAAATTAAGTAAAAAAATACCTAGAACAGAAATCTACATTTGTGTATTTGTAGAGTGTTACGGGTTTATTTTGTCACCCTGTAAAATGCCGAATTTATTTTATTGCGGCAAGATCTAGACGATTCGGTTCCACAAAATACCTACATAACTATTTCAATTATAATTATTTATACTTAACACTACTTCATTGATAACAAGAAAGAAAAAGATCAATAAATATTATTATATCAATAATTTCGCTCCAGCTAGAAATGAACGGCTTTATAATTCTACCACCGCCGAGTATGGGCAAAAAGACGATCAATTTTTGCGGCTTGAAATAAAATTAAAGACGGACTTGGTATTTAGGCTTGAAAGAAAGCAGTCAAAACGCAAAATTGAGGATCTACCCCAGTTGATTAATTAAATAATCCGTTGTACTGCGACCACTGGTTATTGTTGTTGTAGCTAGAACACAGATTAGTGTCTGGATTTTTCGTGTGAAGTGCAACAGGACTTATAAGAAAGGCCGCACAACATCTCAGGTAAAGCGAATTGTCTGTCACATTTTGGTTTTAATGAGAGCCGTTTATACAAATTTGAGGAGGTGAATCCATTCACCCTCACTGCCTTTATTGCCCGCAATAACTCCATTCATTTCTAGGCCTTTTCTTTGTGATTGTCTATGGTCGTCCATTCTGGGACCGACTTACATAATACATCGTGGAGCTAGCAGCCCCAATAATTTTTTGATAACACCCAGTTAGAACATCGGAGATCGAGGAAACGAAACACCAGCCGCAACCCCAAAATTAGCACGTGGTCACTCCGCGGAGGACTACTTATCACCCAGGATCCTTATACCACCGGACGTAAGGTCATATTTATAATTTATATCATTTTACGTTACCCGTTAGTCGTTCCAAGATTCACCCGGCGGAGCCACGCCCTTAAATGGTTTACCATTTTATTGAAAGTAGCCCTCAAATAATTTATTGCCATTTAATATTACATTATATTTAACGCTTATACGCCTGTAAACCTCATAGTATATACTACGGGGGGCCTTCTTATTCTTATGAAATTGACCAAAGTGGGATTAATTCAAGAGCGATTTTCTCAGAAACCGTTAAAGATAACGATTTGAAACAAGAGTACCTTTTTAACGAAAAACAGTTCGGGAAAACGGAATTTGCTGTCCAATTTGTTAAAAAGTCAAAGATGAAAAAGTTACACACGCAAAGTACCAAGGGCCCCCCCGTACCCACCCCAATGGACCTTGTGGAAATAAATGGATTAGTCCATCAAATTGCCCATCAAAATTTAGCTGTGTATACCAAATTTTATTCATTTATCACAACGCGATTGAGAGATATTGCAAAAAAAAATGATTTCCATTCCTCCCTCTTCAATGGGTCCCTGTGCCCTTAGGAAGCATTTCCGGACCCATGTTCATATGAATTTTTTTACTTAGTTTTTTTCATAGAATCGGCCTGTTCAGGGTTGGCAGCTAATTATGAGACACCCTGTATAACTAGCGGTTTCGCCCCTTTTAGTTTTTTGAGTATGCTACCATGTCCATGAGTGGGTAATCGCAGCAAGAGGTCGAGTGTCATATTGTTTATAACAAATGAAAAAAATTGCCCTTTTTCAGTTTTTCGCATATATCTCCGAAAATAAGCCTCTAATTTATATGAGGTATCGATTTTGTTCCTGCGGAAATGTGCTACAAGGACAAGCTTTAGCGAAAGGTAACAAATTTTTTTTAAATCGCAAAATTAGCAGGGGAAAAAAGTGCAGAATTAAATAAAAAGAACAAATTTGACTGAAATTAGATGAAACTACAGGAAAAGATTGGAGTGGTTAATAACACATACCTACAATCCGGGCCCCCAATTTCAAAATGGCGGCCTATTGCAAAATTATAAAATCGAAAACGCGAGTTAAGATATCGAAATTCGATAAAAAAGGATCGAAAGATAATTACATTATCTCGCGTCTATGTAAATTTCAGATTTTTAAGTTGCAAAATAAAAAGTTATTAACAAAAAACCAAAAAAAAGCTAACTATCCTTATCTCGACGATTTTTTAATATACAGATTTCAAACCAGTAGCATCAAATAGTGCTTAAAAAACATAAACATAACATAAACATAAAAAAGCGTCTCGATCCGACCAATAGTAGCCGAGATAATTTTTTTAAACGATATTCTGGCTGTTGTCTTTAATATTTAGTAATAAACTTGGTATCATTGTAAAGTAGAAGACTTCATTTACACGCTGATTTTTTTTTTAATCGATTCGACCAAGAAATGACCAAGTAAACGTTCATTAAGAAAAATGATATACTTTTCTTTCTTTTTGTATGTTTGTTGTTCCCCTGAAGTTAGCAATGGTTTTTTGGAATAGGCAAACTCGGACTCTTATTCTACATAATATTTGGGATTTTTCTGTACAACAAAATAGGTAGATGACGTATGGGCTATTTACTTCGGATTGCACCTTGTATATCGATCACATAGTACCTATTTCGTGACAAAAGAAACAATATGCAAAAATTTTCCAGTATCCGCTTATAAATGTTCCATGCAGAACACACATCTTACTTTTTCTCCTGCGAATAAAAGACAGCTCTCACTTCTCATAAAAGGCCCTTTTTTAATCCGCGCTGAGGTTGATATCCATTATTATAGCACCTCGCCATTATCCCGCAAGACACAATAAGCAGGTGTTGTCACAGCGTCGCTGAATCCTGAAAAGATTCTCGTGCTGTAATCATTTTCTTTTGAGGCTGTCACCCCCTGAATGGCATATTTATTCATTATTCCTGTCCCGATACGTGTAATTCCGGTAAATGTATTTCGTATCACAAAGGCTGATTATATCCACATGAAGTTAAATGCATAAGAAAGAAATTATTGTTTTAAATATGTACCGGGTGATCCGTTATAACTGTCCCCTCCTTGTAATATACAGAAAAAAAAAGTGTAAATACAAAAATTTTGGTATTTTTTTCATGTAATTTATTCTTAATAATATTCTTCGATTTTTTCGTTTTTGACATATGAAAACAAGTAAGGTTTTTTTTTAATGCAACACTGCATATTTTTAGTTTTTTTTAATCTACGTAATTTTCCGAACTTAACCGTACATATACAGGGTGATCCATTAACGGTACGGAGCGGCTGTATATATTATGGGGAAAAAAATCTATTAACAAGGTCAAGAGAAATTGATTTAAAATATTTTCCAAGTTTGTAACTTCACTGCTATAAGTGTTACAGAAAATTGCCTTTTTTCGAATTTTCGCTTATATCGAGAGATCCAGAATGATTGATGGAGCCGCTACTTACAAATATTTTGTGTGCCGCTCACCTATTATTTTCACTTTTCCTAGTTGGCAACACTGACAGTGATTTACTCCGTTCAGTGGCGGGTTAACTGCAGTGTCAATAGGGTCACATATTCATTTTAATCATAAAAATACAACACAAAAAGCAGAATGAGGCATTAATTAATTTGAGAAGTTTATTAATTTGTTAAAGGAATGGATTAAATAAAAATGATTTAGATATTATTATTACTAACCTCAAAACGAACATGGAATCGATTTTTAGCAATTATTTATCTATCTTGTTTTTTCATGCGATCTTCAAAGTAAATGTAACAATTTTTAAATGAATTTACGTTTACTTTCCAGATTTAGAAATGCAAATAAAAAATCGATTTAAAATTCCTTAAATTCTAACATAAAAAAAATGTTACCTATAAGAAAATTTTAAATTTAAATTAAAAATTTAATATGTACTTTTAATTTTGACTAAAATTTAGCCCCTACCAGTAATAATAATTTTTGTAATTAATTTATTATAACATAAATACATATTTAAATATTGAAAAGAAAAATAAAAAAATATTTAATATATTTAATTACAATTTGTTTATAATGAATGTTCAAAATGTCTGCCTTCGTTCTGAATACTTACATAGATTTACTTGTCATCATCTTAAACTGTTAAATACATTATGTAATTCATTTTCTGTAATATTAGCTAATTTATTCGTTATAGCATCCTTTAGTTCATCCACCGTATGTAAACGGTTTATATACAGGGTGTCCCAAAAGTATGGAAACAGTACAATAACTTTCGAAAAATGCATTTTGAGGAAAAATGATTCTGACAAAAGATTTAGGATTTTTCCCTGGCTATTCAATGGTGACCCTAGATTTGACATTGACTTTGACCTTCAAGGTTATTTCAAGGTCAAGTTAATTTTTTCAAATGGGATGACCTACTTTTGACCCCGGAAATGAAAAGAGCGGAAAATTTTACGTTCAGATATGTCCTTGACCATTTTCCGAATTTGACCTCTGATGGTCATTAAAGGTCAAATCAAGGTCACGCAAGGTTTGGCGCGCTCTCTTGAAAACAACGGGTTGCAAAAAAATGACCATAACTAACGTTGTAGGATTTTTCCCTGGCTATCTAACGGTGACCCTTGATTTGACCGTGACCTTCACCTTCAAAAACTGCACTATATCAATTTTGGCAAAAATCAGTTGATTTTTGAAATCGCGTCCGCCATCTTGGACTAAAATTCCTCAAAAACAGATTTCAGATTCGTAGTCAGCGACCCCAAAAACCCCCCTATACCAAATTTGGCGTAAATCGGTTAAATATTTGGAACCGTGTCCGCCATCTTGGACCCGCCACCTTGGACTAAAATTCCTCAAAAACAGATTTCAAATTCGTAGTCAGCGACCTCAAAAAACCCCCTATACCAAATTTGGTGTACATCGGTTAATTTTTTGGAATCGCGTCCGCCATCTTGGATCCGCCATCTCGGAAAATGGTCAAGGACATATCTGAACGTAAAATTTTCCGCTCTTTTCATTTCCGGGGTCAAAAGTATGGCATCCTATTTGAAAAAATTAACTTGATCTTGAAATAACCTTGGAGGTCAAGATCAAGGTCAAATCTAGGGTCACCATTGAATAGCCAGGGAAAAATCCTAAATCTTTTGTCTGAATCATTTTCCCTCAAAATGCATTTTTCGAAAGTTATTGTGCTGTTTCCATACTTTTGGGACACGTTGTATATGGAATATTCTAATGTTCCCGAAAGATAATAATCTAAGGGAGTTAAGTCCGGTGATCTTGTAGGCCATAAGCCTCGACTAATAATGCGATCGTCATAAAATTCTCTTAGGAATTCCAGCGTTGTGTTAGTTCTGTGTGCTGTTGCCCTATCTTGTTGAAAGTAACCATTGTGCAATTCGTCATCATGTAACTGATTTAAAAAAGGCTGCAAAATGTTTTGTTTATATAGCTCAGCAGTAATACTATCTTTAAAGAAAATAGGTCCAATTATTCTTCGCCGAGATATGGCTACCCAAACTCTTATTTTAACAGGATGTAAAGTCGTTAAAAAAGTTATATCTGAAAGATTGTCATCGTTTAAGTTGTTGTTAAACCAGTTACAATAGTTCACTCTTTTTTCATTATTTAATGGTAATAATTCTTGCACCATGGAAACATACGGATGCAATGTAATTTTCTTACAACTCTGTGTACCATATGACATTAGTGTAATTAAAATTTTTAAATACTGATATTTAACATTTTATAAATATTTACCCGCTTGACCTGAAAGTTGTCGTAAAGGTTTAGTGGGGCTTGCTGCTAAACGCTCTCTAACATTCTCCAGTTTATCTTCAGTTAAAACTGATTTTCTTCCAGCTGACTTCCCTTAACAAACACTGCCAGTATTTCTGAATCATGTCACCAAACGTTGAACATGCTGAGCAATTAGAAACTCTTCCTGGAATTGCAAAAATCATGAATGGATTGAATTCCATCTATTTTCATCTCGTTGATCACTTTGAAAGTAGGCCTCTACAATACATTTATCGTCTTTTAACAAAAACACCATTTTCTAACCTAAAACTGTTCGAGTACTTTATATCGAAGAAACCAACAGTATTTACTTCCTTACCACAAAACTAACAATTAACAGATGATTAGCGTTGAAAAACGCTGATTATTTAGAAGATTAACGATAAATTCAAATAAAAGCACAATCGCTATCGGTGAACACAAATAAAAGCATGGACGTCTCTGAATTGACAGATCGTGTAGGTCGAAATTCTAAGGGCATGGAAAGTAATTTTGATCAAATGGAAGTCAATTTTAATATCTTTGATAACATTTTCGTATCAATCATTCTGGATTGCTCGGTACAAAAAATAAATAATGTGCAATTCGTTTACTATAATACTTCAAAATTTTTATGCGGGTGTTAATTGTTATATTAACTATAAACAAAATGGTCAGTCGACGATTTTGTGGGACAAAGCCCGTCAGTCAGCGAAAAAAGAAATAAAAATTTCGCCCATCGGCTTGCAGGCGTCGCGGCGGCGGCGGCTCGCTTTTTTCCTTAGCCGTTCAGGTCCTACGAAAGCAACCTATATCCTGTGGACATCCCTGTATCTCCCTTGGTACGTAAATAACTGTATTTTTAATCCCTGATTATAAACATTTGTATCTCTGAAAATCTTTACATTTCACAGCAAATTTGTATTCCAAGTACGCCTCATAAAGTGCCCAATCACGTGAAACGGAATTCAGAGAACCACTTCTCTTAACGGTCGTTCCATCAAAGCCTCTATAAATAAGCAATTACTACAACTTTAAATGAACAGAAATAACGAACTCGGCAAAATAATTCAATCTCGACTTTGGTGAATCAGCCCCACAAGCGAGCCCGCTGTAATGAATATTGACAACAAATCATTCAAAATTAACCCGTGTTTATTACTGCCACAGTCAGAAGGTTTCAATTAATGAAATTGGAGTCTTTATACAACGCAATGGGCCTCTGTATATACGAAATGTGATTGAATGAAAGTGGCCTTGTGCCGTATATGTTACAATCTCTATATTTGTTGTCCGGGAACATTTTCCACAAAAACAAATTCTGCAAATGTGTTCTAACATTAACTCGATTCAATTAAAAAAATGGATAACGCAAATAAGCAACACTACCACTAGTGGACACTATGGCACTATGGCCCCAGTACATGTGAAGAGTGACGTTAACTACAGCATTGCAGTGTGCACAACTGAGATAAAGTATCTTAACGAACTTTTAAAGCAAAAAGACATTATTGTGCAGAATCAACATACGACAATTGTTTCTCTTCAGGCATAAATAATTTTATAAAGAAATATTGTAAATGTAAAAAAATCTATCAACTATAGTGACGCCCTCTATTATGCAGGAACAGCACTCAAGTGACGAATCAAAGAGATCACCATATTCGACAGTAGTAGTTAAAGGTAACAGTTTTTAGAGCCATCACACACAATAGCAACAAACGGTGTTCTATCTCTCTATCTATCTATATCTATCTGGAGCATACATATTTGTGTAGTCATCTGAAGTTTGCATCTACACTGAAAAAACTTAATAATACTTCCTTGACTGCACAATCAGTGATCGTGAATTTTTGCGATCAAATTACAAGTAACAGATATGGGATTACAGGGTTATTAGTCCAAGCATTATAGAGAAATGCTTGCAAAAATTATTACCTGAACAAAAAAATATGACCGTATAGAAAATTAAATTTTAAATTGAGTTTCTTGTTCTTTAAACTCGATCCAAAATGGCGAACATGGTTAAACAAAAATTCGCTAAGTTGCAAAAAACGGTTTTTCTAAAATAACTAAAAAAATATAGCACCGATTTAAAAAGATCTATCGACTGATTTTTTGTAAGTATCGATTGCTTTGTTACTTTTCGAGATATATCGAAAAAACCGTTAAAAATCTTCTCTTTTCTCTTCTTCTATAACTCGTTTACATTTACGTTCCCATACTTGCTATTTACTGCAAGCATAGCCCGCAGCAAGCCAAAAAGTACATTTTTGAAAAATTTAAAAATATTAATTATTTCTCCAGATATATCGATTTTTTTTAAAAAAAAGGCGCTCTCGAAAATTGGCTAGATCTTTTCAGCAGATAGCCCTACAGTGACGATTTTCGTTTTATTTTCTTCGTGAAGAGTTATATTATCATGCTGTTAAAAACTGTTGATGATTTTATTAATTTTAAGAATCAAAAAATGACTGAAAAAGTTGCACTTTTTTTGGGTATGTTTTTTTTCAAATAACTATTTCAATATTTATTTTATGAAAATTACTTTTAAAGAAAGAAACTGTTGACATTTTTTCACGAATTTAAAAAAAAAAATGTTTTTCTACGACATCTCTGAAGCCGTGATAATTTTTTTATTTAAAACAAATTTTGAGGACGCAATTAACATTTTACAGAGATGCGCTTGATGGAGGTTAATATTGAAGACTTATATTTTCAAAAAAAAAATAGTATTAAATGTTTACTTGATTTTTAGTGTTAGTAATTGAGTAATAAACTGAAGCGTTCAAGCCCTGAGTGCGTCAGCTGGACCGGACGGAGAAGTAGGGGGAAGCGGCGCGCGCTCGCTCTGAAAACTGATGACGTGCAGTCTAAATGGCTCGCGCTTGCAAAATCTTTGATATCTCGGCTTCTGGACCACGTACAAAAATTCTTTTGTACTTAATCTGGGGTAGCTAGACACGAATATTATAGTCATTTTCGCCTTAGAAGCAAAATAGTCCCGTAAATGTTTAGTTTTTATTTCATTTGCATTTAAATCAAAAATGCTTTAAACTTATTTTACACGAAAATTAATTAGTTATTGAAATGATGAAGTAATTGTTAAAAAGCCAGCAACAAGTACAACGTCAGTATGATTAATGAAGCAAAAAAATTAATTACACGAAAAATACTGTAAAATTATTAATTATTAAAATGACGATAAATGCAAAAAAAAATGTAAATTAAATAAAAACTTAAACATTTATGGGACTATTTTGCTTCTAAGGCGAAAATGACTATAATATTCGTGTCTAGCTACCCCAGATTAAGTACAAAAGAATTTTTATACGTGGTCCAGAAGCCGGGATATCAAAGATTTTGCAAGCACGAGCCACGTCATCAGTTTTCATAGCGAGCGCGCGCCGCTTCCCCCTACTTCTCCGTCCGGTCCAGCTGACGCACTCAGCGCTTGCACGCTTCAGTTTATTACTCATTTACTAATACTAAAAATTAAGTACACATATCCTACCATTTTTTTTTTTTGAAAATATAAGTATTCAATATTAATTAACCTCCATCAAGCGCATCGCTGTAAAATGTTAATTACGTCCTCAAAATTTTTTTTAGATAAAAAAATTATCTCGGCTCCAGAAGGTCGTAGAAAAACATTTTTTTTTAAATCGTGAAAAATGTTAGCAGCTTCTTTCTTTAAAAGTCATTTTCATAAAATAAAAATTGAAATAGTTATTTGATAAAAACAACCCAAAAAAAGTGAAACTTTTTTTTTGTTATTTTTTTATCCTTAAAATTAATAAAATCGTCAACATTTTTTAACAGCATGATAATATAACTCTTTACAAAGAAAATAAACCGGAAATTGTCACTATAGGGTTATCCGCTGAGAAGATCTAGCCAATTTTCGAGAGCGCCTGTTTTTAAAAAAATTGATATATCTCGAAAAATAATTAATATTTTTAAATTTTTCGAAAATGTACTTTTTTGGCTTGCTGCAGGCTATGCTTGCAGTAAATAGCAAGTATGGGAACGTAAATATAAACGAGTTATAGAAGAAGAGAAAATATAAAATTTTTAACGGTTTTTTTCAATATATCTCGAAAAGTAACAAAGCAATCGATACTTACAAAAAATCAGTCGATAGATCTTTTTAAAACCTACAACTTTCTCATTTAAAATTTTTCAATCGGTGCTATATTTTTTTTAGTTATTTTAGAAAAACCGTTTTTTGCAACTTTGCGATTTTTTTTAACCATGTTCGCAATTTTTGATCAAGTTTAAAGAACAAGAAACTCAATTTAAAATTTAATTTTCTATACGGTCATATTTTTTTTGTCCAGGTAATAATTTTTGCAAATATAACATTAATCCGTGACAGAATGCTTGGAATATATGAGGTGGGATGAATTAGAATATTTTTCCAATTACTGACCCTATAACCACTTTCTAGAGGAGTTTTCATTCTAAGGTCAGCTGGTCAAAATGCCACGAAGTACATTGGTTTGGTGCATGGTCTAGCCCTCTTCTTTCTTGGTTGTATTGTGTTGTTTTAATAGGAGAACCAGGGGCGTTGCATTTCGTGTGCTAGGCTAAAAAATAATCATAAAAATGCTTTTCGTTTAATTGTGAGATTCTGATCCATGCAAATCATTTTTTTATTGCATATAACATTGGATAAAATTTGGCACTTAATTTTTACTGAGCATTTGACTTACAATTTTACTACATAGGGTGTTCTCGGGTGGATGAAACAACTGTAAGATTCAGCTTTGCTTGTTCGTAAAACAAAATGTACTTTGATTTCAAATTCGTAAAACCCAGGAGAGCTTGGAAAAAATCTGATTTTATTCGCCAGTAAAGTACCATTTCTGTAGGGGACATCACACAGTAAAAAAAGTTTCTCAAATGTCAAGTTCAACCGTCTTAGTCCTGCTTTTTGTTTGATTTTAGAATATTTCATTAATAATTTATTTCCTGTATAAGAAAAAATTAAAAAAAAAAACTTCTCAGAATGAAAAATTGATCAGGTTTGTGCAAAATAAAGGGTTAGGCAAATTGAAATATACAATTTCTAAGTTAGTTTGTTTCATAATACAGTGACACAAATTCAAATGAAGTCGCAATGTTTTTGCGATAATTGAATATTTAATACAGTTATCAAAGCGATTACGAGAAGTGACAGTTTAGTTGTGAGTATAGAGCGTTGGTCAAATATTCAACGTTCCTTTGAGCTTGAAAAGCAAAAAAATAAGGTACTACACAAAAAAGTGTAAATTAAATATAATAATTTAATATTTCCGGGACTATTTTGCTTCTAAGTTGAAATAACTATTCATTTTTGTACGTGGTCCGGAAGTCAACATATCAAAGATTTTGCAAGCGCGAGCCATTTAGAACGCACATCAATTTTCAGAGCAATCGCGCGCTTCACTTTATTACTCAATTACTTATACTCAAAATCAATGAAACATGTTCTATTATTTTTTTCTTGAAAATATAAGTATTCAATATTAACCTCCATCAAGCGCATCATGTAAAGTGTTAACTGCGACGTCTAGATTTTTTTTAAATAAAAAAGTTATATCGGCCTCAGAAAGTCGTACGAAAAAAATTTTTTTTTTCAAATTCGTGAAAAACTGTTGGCAATATCTTTTTTAAAAGTCATTTTTATAAAATAAAGATTGAAATATTTATTTGAGGAAAAAACGCACAAAATAGTGGAATTTTTTCAGTCATTTTTTGACCTTTAAAATTAATAAAATATTAAAAATTATTTAATAGCATGGTAATACAACTAGTATTTATTAATAGACCGATCAAAATAACTCATTTAGAGGAAAAAAAAGAAAATTGTTACCTGGACTTTTATAAGTGGAAATGGTAAAGGGGCTTATGATAAACGAAAAAAAAATTAATGCGTGAGCAGGGGCGGCGGAGGGTTGAATTGGGGGGTTGAAAAGTTATGAAAAATTGTATCATTGGGATTTCTGGCGAAAGTTGCCATCAAACAAAAAAGTATCTAATACAAAAGTTGTAGGTCATGCAAAAATCTACAACTCTTGTAGAGGTCACTTTTTGACATAACCTCAAATTTTCCGAGAAAATGTGAAAAACAGGTTTTTTTCATATTTTTCGTTTTTATTTCTCATTTCCGCAAAAATAATTTAATTTTGACGAAACTTGGTGAAAGTATACCTTTCTTTATCTTAAATAACCTCAATTTTTTTTAGATAAAAAAATCAAGAAGTTTTTGAGATATTCATTTTTTTTGGCCTGAAATACTTTTTTTCAAAGAAAAATTCTTCTTAAAAAAATTATTGTACAGAATTCTGCCGGTAATAATTTTTTTCGTTTTGACATATACTTTTTGGTGAAATAATAAAATTTGTAATCACAGCTCAAAAACATGCTCAAAAATGCAAAAAAGTAAAAACTTACTTGCAACAATGAATTTTTCAGTTATTGTTGATAATTTGTTTAAATTAAAAAACATTCAAAAATTGATTACACCATTCAATTCTACGGGAAAAAAAATACTGTTAAAAACTGTGTCTCATTGTTTGACCCAAAACTATTTTTATACAGTATTGCTATAAACATAAGTCGAATAGTGAATAAATAAAATAAATATTTTTTTCCGTAGGATCGATTAGTGTACCTATTTTTTTTAAAGTTTGATGAATTCATAGATATACAGTGTGTCCAAGATAAGGATGGGATAGCATTAGGATCTAGGAAAACGGTAAAAGATACCGGGTGGCTCAGATTAGAAAAAAGTTGTGTTTTTATACCGTTTAAAAAGTTTTAAAATTCCGGGTAGTTCCGGAGATAAAACCCTAAATTTTGCTAAATTGTACCAATTCCACTTATAAAAGTCCAGGTAACAATTGTTTTTTCTCCAAGTGTAATTCGGTTGGACTATAATTAATAATTTATATTAATATTTTGTAGGTCTTCTTATTGCGCATATTTCGTCTGTTGAACACGTTTCTCTAAAATCAACAGTTTTTCCAAAAAAAAAAACTGATTGCCGAACCAAATTGTTCAAATATTATAGCGACGCGACTATGTCACTTAAGCTTGTAAATTGAGTTTTCATGACGTATGTATATGTTCATTAGAAAACTGAGATATACATTTTTTATATTCTCTATCTGTCAAAGGATAAAATAATATGCAAGTACCATAGAAGCAAATCCGTGTAAAGCTACTAATTGAGTGAAATGTACATTATCAATGTAGCGTTATACTCGTCTTCATATTTGACCCTATTAACACCGAATGATAGTGGCTATCCGAGAGTAATGCATCCATATATTATGATATTCGATGCATGGGACACTTAAATAATATAAGGGATAGTAATTACTATTACACGTAAATAATTCAAGATGAATAATGTTATATAATATACGTGGAATGGTCGGGTTTTATCTCGCATTATCCGCTGTTATGTTACGATCATGTATAAAATTTATATAGGTATTAGTTTAGTAGGTTTATTTTATGTGTATAGGTAGAAAGTGCAGATTTGGGCGTTAAAATGAACCTATATTTTACCTTACCCTCATTTTTAGGTATTTTGGTTTATGCTTTTATGCTGAAAAGCCAAGAGGTATTATTTCATATTCACTAAGGGATTATTAAATTAGTTTTATATTTAACTCAATTTTGACTAAACAATACTACATATTACACTATAATTTGATACATCAAAATGTACGAATAATAGTCAGTTCTTTAGGGGTAATAGTGCGTTTTCTCTGAATACAAATCTGAAATACTTTTTTTTTAATCAAATATGTATGTATTTAATTTGTGAATCTCAGTGTCAAGATTTACCATTGTACAATTTTTTTTTCTGTAGTTGATAATTTGTTTTTTTTATAATTGATTATTTGTTAGTTAGTAAGTGATGAATTATAACATTATAACAATATTTTAAAGGAATATTTATAAGTGGGATTTAAATAAAATAACAGATTTTCCTGTTACATCATACATTGCATATAGTCGACATGTCTCGAAAACAAGTAAATATTGGGAAAAACTTTGTATTACAAAAATTACTCAAAATTTCACGATCTTTCAGATTTCCACGTTCCAGGAATCAAAAACATTTTTAGTATCGCCACGCCATCATTACAGAAAGATTTGAACTAACAAATCCAACTGCAATTTGAAGCTATTCGAGGGACCCAAAAGCCCCAGTTTCCAGAACTAAAACAAAACTTTTTCATTTCGGGTCTGTTAAATGGTACACCCTGTATAATAAATAGAAAGTAATAAATAATTATCGAAAATTAACTAAACTAACTAACTAACTAAAAATAATATAATAAATCTAATTAATGCTACACTCACACCTAATACATGAAATTGTTAAATAATTCAAAGAAATATTGTGTTATATTTTTGTTTTAATATCACTTTTGATAAAAACCAGGACATAAAAAAAGCTGCTACAGAAAGATCCTTTTGATTCAATACAGGGTGTGGCGTGTACAATCTATAAAAACTACAGCTTCCTAACGATATTTGTAAAAGAAAAGGCTTCTACGAAAAAGTTCTATTTTGCGTTTTTTTCGTAAATTAAAGTTCAATTATGAATCAAAATATATTCTTTGGAAAGGTCCTGTCCGTGTGCTGTAGGATGAGTTACGTGTTGTACACCAGCCGCGTAAACAAATCGTTTTGAAAGATAGAAAGATACTTTTTGGGGAAATTTTCAATGCAAAAGTACAAACTAGGAAAAATAGATATTTAAAAAAACTGATATTTTCTTATTATAATAGTTAATAGTAATTACTATCTTAAACGCATTGTTGTTACTGCAAGAGTTCGCAAACGACACCACATCCGTAAGCATCTGTAGTTGCCAACTGCGTGCACTAAACAAACTCCATTAAAATATGGAACTAAACTTACCATTTCTAGAGAAAATATTGAAATTGATCCCCATTAGCGCGGATACCGGCATGGCACCGACGCACCCAATTTTGGCGAATATTTTCCCAAATTCCAGGTATTCCCCTAATTGTGTCAGCAGCTTCAAGTGTACGGTTTAGCACTTCTTCCACCGTAGCAACTGGAGTATTGTAAACCAATCAAGTGACTCCAAAGATAAAAGTCCATTGGAGTTAGATCGGGTGACCGGAGGTGGCCACGGCACAGGACCAAAGCGTCCAATTCATCGCTGAGGAAACATTTCATTCAAAAGTGTCGTTACTTCTCGAGTTCTGTGTGGAGGAGCCCAATCTTGAAGATAAAACATACGTGCCCGAACTTGTAATGCCACATCGTCCAATAATTCAGGCAACCGGTTCTCCAAAAAGTCAGTATATGTTGGTCCATTTAGTCGTCCTTCAAAGAAATAGGGACCCACAAGTACATCGCCTATTATACCAGCCCAAACATTTACCGAGAACCGATGTTGAAAATGGGTTTCCTCGCGTAAGGATTTTCATCGGCCCATATGTGCATATTATGGAAATTCACTTCATCACGGGTAAATGTCGCCTCATCCGTTACACAAACATAAGCAGACAGTCTACTTGATTGACACATTGCCGTAAAAACCATCTGCAAAACGCATTCGTTGATCACAATCTGGGGGAAAATCTGTTGAACTGGTTGCAGATGATAGAGGTTCAACAGCTGGCGCCTTAAGATGCGATGTACGGTACGAGATGAAGTTCGTACTTGCTGTGCGAGTTGTCGAGTATTAATTGTGTGGTCTTCGTCAAGATTTTCCAACACTGCATCTTCAACATTAACGTTCACTTGTTGACCACGTCCTTCTCCTCGAAGAATAACACTTCCCGTATCTCGCAGCCGCTGAACGCACTGTAGGATTGTATTTGCACATGGGGAGTGACGTTGTGGTCATCGTTCCCGCGCATTTTCTCCGGCTGCACCATACACAAACACCATATCGACACGTTATGAAATAGTAAATGCATTGTTTCCTCAGTTCACTGTAAAATTACTTTGTGCACAAACTAAAAAATTAAGCAAATTAAGAAATAAGAATCTCGTTTTTAATGTAATCGGCTATTCTTATTTTTTACATCTTTATAAAAATTACACTGTCACTATCGTGAAATTACAAAATAAACACTTTTATCTGGAATCTTTCACTTTTTAACACTGATGGGTTGATGGACGATGCTTAATATTTAATAATTAAGTGAATAATGAATTCAATACAAATACAATATCATTTGACTGCATACATTTTTTGACAATGTAACCTAACCTTCTTTTAGTATACGAGTGTTAGATTATACCGACTTAAATTATAAGGTTGCATCTCGGGTCGCATAAAAATATTTCCAAAGTTTTTAATAAATAACAGTGTCGGCCTTCATTTTCGTTGTAAATGAACTTTAATTTACAAAAAAAACGCGAATGTAGAACTTTAATAGTTTAAATAACTAGATGGATTTCACAGGGTCTAACGACATTTACAGTGTACGATAATTCTATAAACCAAGAAATCTAAATAAAAAATTTAGATAAATTTGGAACGAATACACTGAAGATTAATTTTTTCGAGACAAAACGTCTGAATCTGGATCGGGCTGAGGCAGTACAGTATTGGGGGTCATAAAGGCTTGCAAAAAATGTATTAAAATTTTCAGGGTCGTATTTAAAAAAATGAAGTTGATGATGGTCCTGGAGAAACGAAACTTTACATATAAAAACTGATTATGACATTCGATAGAGGGCAAAAAGTGGTCATGAGATAGTGTTCTTCTTTTTTTCAATATCACCTCAAACAAGGCTGAAATGAAACAAAAACGGATTTCCAAAATTTCGGTTTTTTCAGATATTTCGAAAACTAATCATGTTAGCCTTGATTTTTTAAAGGCATAATGTTGGTCCCGTGATTACGCAACTTTGCCCCCATTTAAGCTACTTCGTATCTCTTACTGTTTCCGAGATCCCTGTAGTGAGAAGCGAATTTGTAACAGCCTGTATAGAATTAAAAAAAGAGAGAACTGAGAGATAGGCGCACCTTGAACTTCAATACATTTTCTGAAATTGCTCAAACACCTCTGCTGTACTCAAAATAACATATGGTGATCATTTCTAATGATGTCGGCGTATGTAATTATGCGATTTAATAATTTTTCGCTACTATTGATAGGAGTTTGATGGCCCCAAAGAAAAAAATCTATAGGATTCAAATCGGGAGATAGAGGTGGCCACGGAAAAGGCCTTACTGCCTTGCTAAAACGAGGTGGTGCACCATCGGGCATAAGCCACATGTTATTTCAAATATTTAACAGTGCGTCTCCGATAGAGTTACGGTATTCTTGCAGTAAATGTAGGTATTTACCCCATTTAAAATGGCATTAATGATATATAATTCCACTAAGTAGTTTCTAATTATTCCCATCCATACATTAATAATATATTTTTATTAGTGCTTTGTCTGAATAAAAGCATGGGGGTTTTCCTCACTAACAATATGGAAATTCAATTTAGAAAATGGTTGACGTAAATCCGAACATATTCAGAAGCTTTACAATCTGCAAGTTCGTACATTAGACAAATATCTGCAAATTCCTCATAGCTAAAACCTCCATGATATTGAATCAACAAATGGTGTCAAAATGATTTATGACAAATATGTAACTGCTACTTATACATATTTGTTGACAGTCATCTGAATTTCCAAGATTTTTGCAAAAATGTTAATATTTTTGATACAATACATGTATGTTGTTAATAAAATTCGATTTCTCAAAAACGGTACAAGATATCGATTGATATATGGTACATAACATTATCATGAGATACTTTAATTGTCCGAATTTCATTGTTGTCATGGTAACGACAGAAGTTATAATTGGAATTTGTTTTCAAACTTCCTTCTTTGAAGGCGAATAACTCCACAACGAAGCCCGATAGGAAAAGTTGTTTATGAAGTACTACAGCTATTTTGAGGTCCCCTGTATACCCCTTCATTTTTGACATGACCTTTCCCGACACCCTGTATGTAGATTCTAAATTTACTATAAAAGAAATACTATAAATACGCCTATTTGGGAAAGTTAGATTTTCCTCATACAAAATATTAAAAACAAAATGGTTAAATTAGTATGCTCTAAATTATGTTTTGTTCTATTCCTGGATAAGGTGATTAACTATTTATTTCTAAAGCGATATGTACTAAGAACTCATTTTTGTAAAGCTCTATCATAATAATGACCCCAATTTGAAATATCTTGGTAGGAAAAAAGTTCACCGAAATGCTAGCCATTTGAATTACACTCTGTGTAAAAGTATGCAACGTGTTCAACTGCAAAAGAATACAAACCCAGTTTATATATCCGAAAAAAATTACGCAACTGTACCAAAAATTTAATATATCTGAGACTGAGATTGGAGAAAACAATGATAACAATACGCCGTTATTTGCTCAATTTTAAGAAAGCTCGAGATGAAACGAAAAAGGGAAGCGTATATAAATAAAAAAATATTATTTCATCCAAGAAACTTCTGTCTTTTCTGAAATTAACGACGGGCCATTTCTAGCCGAGCGCTTTCTTAGAATCTGATGGATATTTACAAGAGCTTGCCGTGATTGTGTCGAATAAAATTACTATAAAAGGTTTAGTCCATTACGTCCTAATGATTATTTGGGCAATAAATTGTGTAATTTTCGCCTTGCTGGCTAATTTGCTGGCGGAAATGTATGTTATTTATTAAACCAAATTAAGGGAAACTGTGAGATGTTACTTGACACACTCTCATTTACTTCTAAAAAGGTGCTTCAGGGATTTCGCAGAACGGGGACTCTTTTTTAGAAATCGTAACTAATATTTTCTTAACAGAATTCGTTCGGATTTAATTTTCATTTCACATACGCCGATGCTTCCGCTCATACAGTCTATCCATAGATTCTATATCGAGTTCTATATTCTATTCGTATAAAATGAATGATACTTAAGGAAATATCTCGCTAACGCAACTTGCAATTGTTTTTCAGAAAATTTGTATCAAAAGTAGTAGAAAGTTATCATTTGTGTGACATGTCTATATACATGGCAATTGTTTTTCAATAATAGATTACACAGATAAAAAAACAAAAAAGGTTGTTTTTGTGTTATACAGGATGATTCACAAATGGTGACCAAAAATGAAACCTCGTAATCTGTGGTGAATTTTAAGGGGAGTCTTTACTACAAAATTTTTATCTAATACGCTTCGTTAAAAAGATACAGGGTGTTAAACTTCAAAAAATGTTTATAATTTTTTTAAATAATTTAAAAACTAATAAATTAAATAAATTGAAATTGGCCACTAAGAACGAATAAGTCTATCAAAAATGAATTAGACCCCTCGTTACCCCGTAGCGCCTCTTTACCACCCCCATATACTCCTTTCTGGGAGTTGAAATGTCAATTCTCATACAAAGTCGAGCAGGGTGAGTATTCCTTTGTTTTCTGGGCCACTAAGAACGGAGAAGTCTACCAAAAATGAATAAGACCCCCTCGTTGCCCCCTAGCGTCACATAACCACCCCCATACACCCCTTTATGGGGGGGGGGTATTCTAACATTGATTGTGTTTTATCTTTTCGACATGAACACTAGATTTTAAAAACGTTAACTGTTTTCCTTTAATTTAATTTAAATTTTGTTGGAGCTGCTTCTCCTTTCTAGCTTTTTGCCAAAAACCAAGCCGTAACTAAACAATTTTTTTTTCTCATCCTTCTAGAATTCTCTGGCTTCTATTTGCCTTAAGGTCCATTCCATACAGAAATTCCATTCCTTGTATGTCCATTTTTCACAACACTTTTCACTGCACTTAATAACTAATACATTTTTTACAATGTCCTTTTATTTTTAACATACAAATCTCTTACCAATTATTAAAATATTCCTTATTTTATGTTCTTTTTCTAGGTCATCTTCTGGTACTTGTAAAGCCAACTTTAGTTTTGACATTTGATAAAATTATAATTTAATTTTACATTTGATAAAAAAAATTTCATATATGACTTCAGTTCATTTAAGATATCTTCTCTACAGTTACTCGTCTACCTAAAATATGCATACCAGGTTCATCTGTAGATATTGGGCTTTTATTTGATATATGTCACTCTGGGTTTGAATTCTGTTTTCTCACTGTACTGGGTGTTAACAAGTGTCGATGTCATGCATTCTTTTGAAAAATTTATTTTGTATTTGTGAATTAAATTAAAATTATTAATTTTATACTATGTGATATTCTTTAATTGATACTTATTTTATATTCAGTCTTTATATCAACAATTTTATACCATTTTATTGTTTGCTATATTAATAATTAATTTTTATTTATGATCCAAAGTTCAGTCAGGTAATTTTTTCATTCATGATTCTATGTGTGCCTTTCCAATTCGTTACAATATACAGGGTGATTCAAAAAACCGCTGACAGATTTCTAGGGCAAGTAATACATGAAAAATTAAGACGAAAAGTCTTAATAAACATAGGGTCGCAAATGCCTCCTTAACGAGATACAGGGCGCCAAAGTTTCTATAAAATTAAAGCGTAAAAATGACAAAAAGAAGCTTATAATCTAGTTTACTTAAAACACTTGTACATATTGACATTAGTGACAGGCGATGTTTAATTTTATTTTGAATAGCACAAGTCTACTATGCGAAACTAAAATGAATGAAAATAAAATTGGATTTACAAATTTTCTACAAAGGTGTTTCTATTAAAAATGGTTGCTTTAATCCAAATTTTGCAAGAGACCAATTCGATAGACAATTGAACACTTTACACGAAAATAGTGCCCGTTTGACAAAATTAGCAGTGGCGTTGAAAATATTTTTAAAAAAGGGTAACATTGACCCCGTTTCTACGACACTGCTGCTCATAATATTTTGAGCAGTACATCAAACATTGGTCTTAAGGTGCTAACTACGCATAGCAAATTTGAAATAGAAATGTTCAGGCATTTTGGAATTATTGCAGACAGTGTTTAATTTTACAGAAACTTTGACGCCCTGTATCTCGTTAAGGAGGCATTTGCGACCCTATGTTTATTAAATCTTTTCGTCTTAATTTTTTATGTATTATCTACCCTAGAAGTCTGTCAGCGGTTTTTTGAATCACCCTGTATATATATGATAAGAAGCTACTAATAAGATTTAATGTTGCTAGTTTGAGTTTAAGAAGAAAATGATTTCTTGGGATTCTTTATTCAATTTTTCTGCCTCAAATTGAATTTAACATACCTACCTAGATCTCACTGAAAGTATACCTGAACTTTTTCGTTAATTTATAGACTAGAATGAATCATATCTTTGGGAAATATATAGTATTTAAAAAATTCACCCGTAAATCGCCCAATCGAACATTTTTACTATTCAAATTTAGATCTTGCTTGGTCCACTGGAGCAAGATGTGCTTATGTTCATGTTTAAAAACGATCGTTTTTCTACAAGGAATTATCAAAAGGAATTTGTCGGTGCGTATTAAAAAGTTGAAAAACATTTTTTATCCCGTCGTGCCCAAACCTAAAGTTTGTTTGAGGTCAGAATTTGTTTACACAAGTAGAAAAAGTAAAAATAATAATAATATCCAATTCTAATAATAATAATAATAATAATAATGATTTATTTTCCATTAAGACAGTATACATGTATAGGATTCGTCACACACTTAATCTAACATAAAAAAATTAAAAACTTCAATTTAAAAATTTAAAAACTCCGACACACTGTAAAAACATTTATCGAGCAAATATAGCTTTAACTTTCGTTTAAAAATATTTACAGACAAACAGTATTTAACGGCGTTTGGTAAACGATTAAAACATTTTGGACCCAAGCAACAAGGAGCATTCAGGGCTACTTTTAGTTTGGCAAACGGCACTCTAAGATCATCAGCATGTCTCGTGTTATAGTTGTAATTATCTTTGTTAATGTCAATGCTTTTCTTATTTCTATATACATAAACACATAATTCGTATATAAACAAACAGGGAAGGGGTAAAATGTTTAATTCCTTAAAATATTGTCTACATGACTCTCTGTCTGAGATTTTTAACATGCAACGGATGATTCTTTTTTGTGCAATAAAAACACTTACTGAATTGGTCGAATTGCCCCATAAACAAATTCCGTATCTGAGTCTTGAATCTACTTGGGCATAGTAAACGTGTACAAGCTGGGGAAGGTTCAGCACCGTTCGCAAATTTAAGAAAAGAAACTTCAGAGAATTCATTTTCGAAATAAGTTTATCACAATGTAATTTAAAGTTCAAAAATTCATCCAAATAAACACCCAGAAAACGTACACCGTCATGTGCATTAGTCACAATTTTATTATTTATTTTAATATGTAGATCTTCGATAGTTCTTTGATAGTTATGTATTCTTAAAATATCGGTCTTGTCCAAATTAAAAAACAAATCGATACTGTTAAAGTACTGTGAGACCCTGCCCACTGCCTCTGCGGTTCTACTATTCAATGCTTCTGAATCCCTTGACGATAAAACCATTGAAATGTCATCAGCATAGGCTGTATAGGCGATATGTTTTGTGACACTTGATAGATTGTTGACATATAAAATGAACAAAACAGGTCCTATTATTGAGCCTTGAGGTACACCTACATCCGAATTTAAACAACCGGATTGCATAAAATCTATAGACTGTTTAGATTCGACCCTTAAAGACACATACTGTTGACGACCCCGAAGAAATGTTGATACCCAGTTAAGTGCAGTTCCTCTTATGCCATACTTTTCTAAAATAGATAGTAATAAATTATGATTTACACAGTCAAAGGCTCTGCTCAAATCACAAAAAATAACTGCTGGACATTCTCCGGCTTCAACAAATTCAATGATTTGATTATAAAGAGATAACATTGCAGATGATGTCGATCTATTCTCACAAAATCCATGTTGGTTCGTAGATAAAATTTTAAATTTATTAACAAATGATGAAAGGCGTTCTAAAAATTCTATTCAGTTTGTTTGCATTACAAATAGAAAATTGCTATTTATTTGTCATCATCAATCTTGTATAAACTGTGTATATTTTTGTTAAGAATCAAATTAACCTTAACAATATTTGTAATATATGGAATCAATATAGAATAAATCAATGTTGTACTATAGCTCACAAGTTCAGGGGATTATAGACATTCATTTGAACGATACAATTTTCACTAATAATTTATTTATGTTTAAGTTAAGAATTAAAATAACATCAACGGTACCTTTCTATATGTAACAAAAACGTGTGTACAATGTCTATATACGGAATAACTTTATTATTTATTTAAATTTTAAAGGCAAATTAAAATAGTGTCATTATTACTTAGCTTAGATGTATAAAACATTTAGTAATAATTAGCTACCATATGGCATGATATTTTACTATTCTTTTGGAAAACTATGCTTCCTAGCGTCGTACATCAAAATTACTAGTTTGAACGCTTTTAATACTATCTTTAAATTGAATTATCTTGAAAAAAACTACTAAACCCTACACCCGAAACAATGTCCTTATGTAAAAAAAAAACAATTTTGATTTGATTTTTGATGAAATTCGACCAGATGTCATAATTTCATTCTGTACATTGATTAATTGAACGAAAGGTTATATACAGGGTATTTATTAATTGAATGCCGATACTTAAGGGTGTGATTCCTTGGGTCATTTTAAGAAGAAAACTTAATGTCAACATATGTCCTAAACCTCTTAATATTTGAGCTACAGGGTGTTACAGTTTTAAGAAAAAATTTACTTTTTTATTATAATTTTCTTATCACTCCAGATATTTTTATGAAATTTTGTACACACCTATTAATCATTAAGAAGCATTGTTTGATGTAAAAAATGTTTTAAAATCTTTGCCAATGACGTCCGTACGAGGTTTGAACTAAACATTTTTGAAGAAAATACGCCACTGCTTTTTCTAAAAACTAAAATAACTTTTTAAAATCTCCATTTATTTTACAGCAAATTCGGTCCCTAGACTTACTCTCGTACGACGCACCATTTGAACGTAAAAAAATGAAAACCAAAAAAAGTTTTTTTCCCCAAGTTCATTGAGACTGCTTTTGATATTTTGTTGCCATTTTGTAGACACCCACCATGCGTGGAAACACTTTTTGTGGGGCAAAAATTAATTTTCTACTTTCACAAATGACTCACGTCAGAAAAAACGGTAAGCTCATTAAATGCCCCCTTAAAGCAAATGAAATAAAAATTAGTAGGCTGGGTAAAGTGTCATAATTTTTTACGCTTCTTTACGCAATAAAATTGACATTGATTTTTCATTATTAAAAAATTATTAGAGTAGGAGGTAAAATCTCATAAAAATTGGTAAATTTTACAATCGGTGAATTAGCTGACATGCATCCTACTTATGGGGTTGCCGACGGAAATGCATACGTTCATTCAGGGAAACTAAATGAACAATTTGATATAATGGATGATGTATAAAAAATATATACGATGCCAATAATATACGCCCAGTCAGTAGTGCGATAAAAGAAAAAATGCAAAGTGTGTTGGAAAAAATTTAGGATACACCATTTTGGAAAACATATGTAAAGTATTATTTGGTACATATGAGGAGTCACCAGCAAATATATTAATAGATAGTTCATGCGTCAACAATTTCTCATACTATCCGTTGTCAATAGTAGACGTTGAACGGTCATTTTCCCTACACAGTTAATATTAAGTGATTAACGTCGCCGTTTCACTAAAGAAAACTTAGAAAAGCACGTAGTAATGTTTTAACTCCCTCCTACATGCCACGGAAGCCTTGTCTCAATACTAAGGTTTATCGAGTAAGTGGTGTCATTTAAATTTATATTGGTATTTTATCCTCTACTTAGCCTTACTGTTTGGTAATAGTACTATCTTGCGACATATTTTCTGTAAACATATTAGTATTTTCATTCGTAAACTGATTACGGTCCTGTTAAACTCCGCACCGCACTAAACCTACTCATAAAACACCTTCACTCTTTCTGGTTTAAAGGTTTGTTTAAGTATTCTTTTTATTTTATTCACGTATGGTAAAACACCAAAATTAATCTCGAACTAAATAGGGAAAAACTATACCACAAACAATTAACTTAAGACAATATTGTAAGAAATTTCGAACTTTTTCCTGTTTTAAGAACAATTGTGTGAATTCATTTTCTGCGTGTCTGGGAGTTTTAGAAAATTTTTGTTTGGTCAGTTTATTGTCTAATTTGTTTTGGTTTTGACTTTTCATCACAAATTTAAGTAATTAATTCAGTATCTTAATAGATTTAATTCGTATATTGGTATAAAAAATCATTATATGTACACTCGACGCAAGATAAAGGTTTCCAATCTGAATCGTATTTTGTTTGAAATATGACGGCCCAACCGCTTGTCTATATGGGGCGTTTCCATTAAACTCGTGTGGCAATATTTTACCGTCACATCTGACATTTTACGAGTTTGCTTTCCTGGTAGATTGGCATTTTTAAATCGGCAAACTCTCAAAATATCAATTATTTCGCGTTCTCTAAGTTTTGCCATTTCGAATTAAACGATTTCACCAAAAAATGTTAAATCGATACTAATTTTTAGTCTTCAATATTTCAGGTAATCTATTCCTTTCAAGTAAACATTTCTTTGGATCTTTTTTTTTAAGGAATTTATCGACAAACTCGAAGACAAAAAGTCGACCTTAATTTGCTACATACTATTTGGATTTTGTGCGGTTGAACTTGGTTCTAAATTTTGCAATTTAATTAGGATCCTAACAATATCTGATGAATAATTCCGCAAATATTACATAACACCAGTTGCAACTTAAGTTATCTGAAATGCTTTCTGCCGAATAAATTTTTTTCTAAGGCATTTGATCCGTAAACAGCAATTTATTGCATTCAATAACTTAAGGTGCATTTTTCTAAAAAAAATTGTTATGTAAGACATCGAAATTTTCACACCGTTGTTTAGATAATTATCACTGTCATCAATTTCGAACGAAAAAAACATGCGTTGTCATTTAAAAAAAAATTATGTCATCGCTGCCGTAAGTGGATTATCGAAAAAAAAATTTCCACATAACAAGGTGCCCTGGATCAAATAAAAATCGACGGGTCTCACCGTTTATCGAAAAAAAATTGTTTAATGAAAATATGAATATTATGCAGAACTTTTTTACCACGCTGTATACGACGCCTTGTTACATCTATGCCAAACAGATTACAAGCCATTATTGATTTCGGATGGTGGTTGGACATATTATTAGACTGTTTTTTTTTTCATTGTTTATAAAATGATCTCAAAATAAGTAAATAAGTTCATAACATTATGGGCCCGGAAATGCTTCCTTTCTGATAGATAGTAAAATTTAAAAAATCCTGTTTTTCTAAATATTTCGAAAACGGTTTAAGACATTACACCGAGCTTTGGTGTATAGTACAGTGGCAGTGTAATATCTATCTCAGAAAGGAAACATTTCCGGACCCAAAATGTCATGAACTTATTTATTTATTTTCACTTCCAGAACACGTCCTTAAAATATTTCCCTTTCCTCCCGAAACTGTATAAGTTATAATAAAACTGTAGTTTACAATATTTTTTTATTTTGTTGCCTCCATGACCTACCTACCTACTTTCTGCAGAATATGACACAAATTCTTACTTCAAAATATTAATTTTTTCAGGGACAAGAAAAATTATGTGGCAAGACAAAATAATTTCAAAACCTGTATACTCTTCTCTTTTTATAATGCATATACTTCAGGCTTGCAATTTTTTGTTGTGTGTCGTTACACACGTGCCTACACAAAAATAATATGACACGCCCCTAATTATTGATGCCTCCCAAAATTCCTATTAATAGTCCAATGGCTCGCACCTTTAAAAGTAGTATGCCTTTTAGGTTGGAAACCTTTATCTTGCGTCGAGTGTACATTTTCAATTTCATAGATATCTCGAGAAACATTGAGTTAACCACAGTGAAGCACTATCTTAAATAAAACCCAAAATAACAGTTTAATGACTTCACGAAAGTAAATTTCAATCAATTGCTTTCTTGACAGTATATGGGACTATATCTATATATGACGACTTTAATTTTATTTACTACACTTTTGAAATATTGTCCAACATATTTCAAAATTAGAATCAAAAATGATCTTAATAACATGACCTAAAATAAGAAACGTTTTAGTGCTGTTTCTCATATAAAATCTAATTAAAATATTTATGTATATTTTTTTGTGAATAAATTAATTTCCAAAACCGATATGTTTTGAATTCGACACACCAACTTACTGACGCAGACTGGACTAATCACTTGCCGAGTCGATGCATTGAATCCGGAATTAAAAAGCTGCCAGACAATTCATGCGGGCTAAAAAGTAAACAAAAGCGCAAACCAGTTTGGCTCACTTTCGATGTGAATGGACTGGAGGTCAAGAACAGCGTTACCTCAGTTTTCAAAACATAAACATTGCGAATCAACGGGAATGGCAAGCAATCATTTGTACTTACCATTTTCAGTTGCAGTCTACATAGTGTTCTAATTTATAGACGCACAAACCATTAGCACAATGAGTAATAAACAAATGAAGCCGTGATTTTTCTTAGATGTATAAATTTGTATATGCGGTTTTTTTATCCAAAATTTACTATCGTCGAGTTATTCTACATTCATTGGAATGGCCTACAACAATTTTTTAAAATTACATCTCTTCGTATGAGAAAATGCAAATCAAATTAAAATTTCCTAACAGGATTATGCAAAAACTGACCTTTAATAAAAAATCGTAGGAGGCGTGGAACTTCCCAAAACATTTAAGTGTCTAAAAAATATATTTCAACTTTATTGGAAAAAGTACAATTTTATAGATCAAGTTCTTAACCCGAAATAACAATAAATAAAATATAAATAAAATTTATCACCTACCTGTATCTGGTTTAACAAAAATTTAATTAAAATATAAACTATAATTATTACACTTTAGTTAAAAAAGTCAAGTTATTGTAGGAGATATTTTTCATGTTTAAACCAATATTAAAATCACATCTTACTATGATGTTTAGTTCCTGAGATATTTTAATCCGCCGCAAATTTCTCCAATCAACCTGTCTAGAAAAAAGAATGGGCCAGTCAGAAAGTCTCTGACAGTCACCACCCGCACATTGAAGGAAAACTGGCTTTCGGACACCTTATGAGAGTTTTCAAGTCCGTATGTGATTTCTATGAAAATTCATTATGACATAACGAAGTTAGTGTTGTGCAAAACCGTACTTGTCTTATCAACTTCGACGTTACCTGTTATATGAGAGTTTATAATAATGAAAAAGTCATATTAACGGTTGGTGGAAGGAAGCACAAAAAACAAGCGCTTAGGTATTGCATTCTGGAAGGAAGCCTAAATAGTTGAAGATAGGCAGTTGCAGTGAGAACAGTGTGCAGATAGATAGCAAGACGTTCGGCGGACAGTGTAGTGTGAAAAATATAGAAGTAGTGGAAAAGTAAGGGTTTAACCGGTATTAGTTAGCAGGTAATATTCTTTAAGTACTTTGTTGTTAATTGTTCTATATAATCTTATGATTGTGATGGTTATAGATGTTTCATGATAATAATTCTTTGTATGTTTAGCTTTCATTGTTTTATGCTCAGGGGCGTATATTTTCCTAATGTAAGATTGTTACAATTGTTATTAACGATTGCCCATTATTTATTACATGTTAAAATATATGCGCATATATATATTGTCGTATATATATATATATATAACGACTTCTTTGTTTCACATCTAACTTGTTTTTATCATGAATAAATTATACGAAAAACATAGATGTTTCATAATAATAATTCTTTGTGTATGTTTAGCCTTCATTGTCTTACGCTCAGGGGCGTATATTTTTCTAATATAAAATTGTTACAATTATTATTATAGATTGCTCATTATTTATTACATGTTGAAATATGTATATATTGTCGTGTCTGCCCAGATATTGCAAGACAACTTCTTTGTTTCACATTTAACTTGTTTTATCATGATTAGGTTGTTCTTTGATTTCTTGTACTCACTTTATGTTATACGTCTATACGAGCCTTGTTGAATTTACTAACATTTTCGCCCGTGCGGAACGAATCTGAATTAAGCTCGATTGCCTCCCGTATGGGACTCCAGTGTTATGAAGGATCTTCCGAAATCTCAACTATAGCTGGATTGCCTCCCGTATGGGACTCCAGTACCTTCCGGCTCTGCCGGCTAACTAACACCAAACCTCTTCAGTTTTACTTGGAAGTGTGTATGACTAATATGAGGTAACAAATGACATTTAGTGACACATTAAATGAGACAGGACTTATTTATCATTAGCAAAGGTTCTTAATTTATGCCTTTGGTTAGCGGTTGTTTTGCATTCATATTTGGGTAGTAAGAGCAACGATCGTGGGTTTCTCTGCCATGCTCTTTCCCCACAGGAGCTCTAGGTGAGCCTGGCACTCTCATTTTATGTTAAATGGTTGTTAATGTTTTTGTTGTTCTTTTTATTTGTCACATGTTTAATTTGAATTGTATGTAAATAAAGGTTAGGTGTATTTACTCTGCTTTTGTTTTATGTAATTAAACCATACATCCCCTCTACAAAGTTAGTAGCCAGTGCCTTCCGGTCAATTAAAAATGGATACACACAACGTAGGTATTCCTTATGACGATCACATATTTTTGGCCACAACTAAGTTTATTTATTTTTTGTCGAACCTAGGGTTGTTATACTACAGTGTTATCTATGAGGAGGATATTTGTAAAAAATTAGGGATGGTGCCTTATTCTTTCTTACATTCATCGAAATAGAGCAAGTCTACGTGAAAGATCATCGGGACAAAATACCATTTTTTGGAATTCTCCAAACTGTTGAGTGGCTAAGAATAATCTTTCTAGTGCTATCTTTCGTTAAGCACCTGTTCTTCCATTTGAGGAGTAACTGGTTTTGCCCATTTTGAATTTCATTATTGTAGAAAAAAATTTCTAATAATTTCAACAAATTATTAACTTATGTCTTGATAATTTATAGATTGAACATAAAAAAGTAAGGAAACAAGAATTTAGTTCTATTCCATACATTATGAAACACTACGAATAATGATCTATAAAATTATGTAAAGCTCAGCAGATACAGTTTTATATTACATTGTATTTTATATTGTATATAGACTGAAGGAAAGCATAAAACATTCAGGTTTCTCGTGAAACAGCTGCCAAAAAAAGAGTTACAACAATATCACAATAATATTTCACATTGTTGAGAGCAATTTATCGTACACCGTCTACTATGGCGATGTTAAAAAGCAGGCAAAACCGTAAAAATACCTTAAAAGAAACGAGAGATTTCACGTTTAAATAAACGTACTTAGTTTAAATTGAAAGCCTCAAGGCCTTTGATCCTCGAAGATGGTGAACATAAGGCTTACATTGAAATGGGAAAATATAGAAACAAAACGACAATTATCTTTCTTGGCGTGACATGTTTGCACTTATTCAAACCCAGAACTATAAAATTTTGAGATTATTACACAAGAAGATGCCCTTAAAGAAAATTACGATTTTGGTGAAATGCACAATTTAATTTTATCAAGTAAACTTTCAAGAAATATAACCCTCATCATCAAGAGCTCGATATTAAAAAATGAACAAATTATGGTGAAAAAGACCTACAAAATAATAAAAGTAAAACACAAAATTACTAGGAAACACTAAAAGATCTAAAATAATGACAGCACACAAAAAAAAAACTCGAATGCGTAGATGTAGACTCCGGTAGTGCTATTCATTTTGATGTCAATAATCGATAAAACACACTCTTAGTCAAAGTTTTGCTGCTAATATTTAAGTTTGGCCATTTTAATTAAAGGAATATCAGGCACAAAAAAAAGTCCAAACCCAAAGATCTGACATCATTTCCGACATATTTTGACGAGCTGAATACGATCCCGTAGTCAAAATTTAAGTACCATCCGCAATCTTCTTGTTAAATGATGAAAGCTGCCTATTCATAGAGGAATATCATTTGAGCATATATTTTTCACCCTCACCAACCCTAGTGAGCGAAGATGAATAACTTTTAAATTTTCAAGGATTTTTAGGGAAAATTTTTCGGACAAAGTGCTCATAGTCGAGGAAATAAAGCACTAAAAACGGCCTTACCTCCGAAATCTGTGAAGTAAGATGGATCGTGATGCGGTTTTTTTCCATTCGATTCGTTAGAGCATCCAGAAAGTTCAGACTATCAGTTCAGAGAGGAATATCGTTTCGACATAACATTTTATTATTAGGAGTCATATAGAGTTTTCTTTGTTCTATTTGAATATCATGTCATTTATAATTTTTTCTATTTTTGCAACTATGACATCTTCATGTAGTGACATCCTCTTTGCAGATCATTTGAAAACAAAAGAGTGAGATACTCTACAAACAAGATTAATCATCACCTCGTTAGTCTGAGCAAAGTGAAGACTCCTTCTATGGCTAAATTGAGCGATTTTTGGGTCCGTTTTCACCATAAATATAGATTTTACAAGATACTGGCCTGTTGTACATAAATTCTAACTACGGTAATGTTTTCAGCTCATCCAAATACGTCGAAAATGATATGTCAGATCCGTGGATTTGGACTTTTTTGTATGTCTAATATTCTATTAAGTAAAATGTCCAACACTAAATGTCAAAAGCCAAACTTTGAGATTGTGTTTTATCGATTATTGCCATCAAAATAAGTAGCACCACCGGAGTCTACATCTTCGTACTCTAGTTTTTTCTTGTGTTTCGGTGTAACTATTTAAAAGATCTACTAAAGATTAAAAAGGAAATAAATAAAAAAAACTGTTTAATAGTGGCAATTAGCGTTTTCAGCAATAATCAAATATTTTATTTCATTTTGTCTGTTTAAATTATTCTGTAGAATTAAATAATTTGTATTTTTAAATGATTCATATGATGGTTGTATGTTTAGTTCATATATCTTGCAGGCCAAATTTGAACCACTTCCTCTAAACTTACGACTTTGAAATATTGCATACTTGTTTAGTTCTGATGGCAATACACTAAAATGAGGCGACTCCTCAACTGTTTGTAGCGCAGACACGAAACTTTGCATATACGTTTTAATTTTCACTATGAACTGATGCTGCAGCCAGGATTGTCTCTTCATGAGTTCACTCCTCAACGATTAGTAGCAGAAGCGTTACTTTAAATGGATATATTGAGAAATATTTCTAATTAAAAAGGTGTAAATAAATGATAAGTAAATAGCAAGCTTCTATTAAAATATACTAAAAAGGAAAAACTAAACCAAGGAGTTCATAAGACCAATAGTGTTGTGTAAACCCCAAACCCACAAAAGGGTTGAATATGGCTGCTCTACAGAAGTATCATCAGCAAAAGTATGATAAATAGACACATACTACATATCTATAATCAGTATGTCCATGTTCTTATGCGATTTAAAAGTTTTATGGGTTTTATTAACTCCTTGGTTAATTTTTTTAGTGCATTTTAATATAAGCTTGTTATTAAAATATTTTTTTTTACTTTCCATTTATCATTCAAATACCTCTTAACCTTAATATTCTCCAAAATAAATTAAACGAGTTTCTTGAATCTAATAAATTGTGTTTCACCCAATCATATCGTTTTTGCAGTATAGGCATAACAACTATAGTTATTTACACTATAAAGGAGGTAAATTAAAATTAACTGCTGCGTGGTGTATAACATTTTATCTGCTCCTACAGTTCTTTATGGTTCATGAAGTAAAGATTAGGTTCTATTTTGTCATCTTCATCAATTCATTTTGACATTATTCGAAATCTTGCAAAGCCAAAGTTGTTTGGATTTTGTCGTTTCTAACGTGTTTATTATACTACATAAAAGTTGCAATTTCGCTGGTTTTGAATTATTATTTCTAAATGAATGATCTTCAAATAGAAAGTGCAGCAAATGCTGCCTGCGAATTTTTATTACGCGAGAAGTCGAAAGTGCGCTACAGACGATTATATAGAAATTTCAAAGAATGGTGCCAGAACAAAAATACTGGTGTTTCTGAAATGTCACTGCTAGCATATTTCATAGAGAAGTCAAGAACTTTAAAGTCACAGGCGAGTTTGTGGAGTGAATATTCAATGATTAAGTCAACTATTTTCAGAGAAGAACGTGGATATATCAAAATAATAAGAATTACGGCTACAGACCTAAAAAGTCAAACGTTTTTACAAGAGAACAAGTCAACGATTTTCTCGTTCAGGCACCCGATAACACATATTTGCTAATGAAGGTAGTAACGATCTTAGGCATTGCAAGAGCACGCCGTTCTGATGAGTTATGCAAACTTACTTTGGACGTCAGTTTCAAAAATTTCGATGACATGATTGTAGTTACAATTCCAGATTTTAAAAATGGTATGTCACATACGTTTACAATTACTTCTCGTCTGGGTTCTGTTTCTCACCCAGAAATTCTCAAGAAACATATCAAGATTGGAATGGAAATTAAAACTGAAATTTCACGCCTTTTTATGCGCTATCAAGCAGGTTGATGTTACAACCAACCAGTCGGCAAGAATATCATTTCTATGATTCCTAATAAGATTGCACAGTTTTTGAAATTAGAACATCCTGAAACATATACATGCCATTCATTCCGAAGAACATCGGCAACGTTACTGGCTAATACAGGAGTTGATTTATTAGCAATCAAGAGACATGGTGGTTGGAAATCAGCCACAAATATAGAAGGTTATGTGCTGACAGTTTAAGTAACAAAAATGAAATAGCTAACAGGATTCTTTACGATGTCCAGGTTCTAGTAGTACGTCGCATCATGCTGTTTTAATGGATCAATCAGATAATATTAAGCATCCCGTGACTGAAATGGAGCGGTCAAATCAGTCTGAGAAAAATGTGACAATTAATAAACGCGAGGGGAATAATTATCCAGATTTTATAAATGTTACTAAATGTAATAATTGTACAATTATTATAAATATTCATTCATATTAATTAATAAAATGTAATGTTCATCAAAGAATTCTTTTTATTTGTTCATAAAATATGCATTTATGAAACGAAATCGCTTTTTTCCCTAGGGAGGTAAGTTACCTCACTTATCTCCTGATGTCTACAGCAACTTCCACTTCTATGGTAAAATCCACTTACTTCCTTAAAAACAACGTATCAATAGTCTATTTACTGGCTATTGAATAGAGGATTTTTTTAAAGGAACTATGACGTTCAAGATATTTTATTACATGAATCGTTCAAATGGTCATTTGAGATGAAAAAACCGCGGAGTGTCATTAAATTAGAGGGTCGGAATTGGAAGTAGGGGTGAAAATGCACCCCTTTCAGTTTTTAATTGTAGCTCGAAAACGAAGCAAAATTTCGCTATAGTTCATAGGAAAAATTATTTAGAGAATTGAATTTCCCATGGAAACAGCTTATTTAAAGCTAAAAAAGAATATTTTATGCAAAAAAATGGTTAATAAACAATTTGAAAAAAAAAGCAAAAAATTCGATTTTCTGTTTTTTTTTTTACTTTTTTGCCTCTAGTTTTTTTTTTAGTAAAGACAGGTATAGGCATTGCTTCAAAGGAAAAAAAGTAGATAAAATGTCCTTCAAAACAAGAGGTTGTAAAGTATATTTGAATGAAATTTGACTGATATATGGCCGCTCAAACTTGGCCAATTTTTCTATTTTCGTCGCGTTTACCCTTATACATTTTAATTTTCACTTTTTGTAAAATAGGAAGGAAATAAGACGTTCAAGGAGTTTCATCACATGACTTGTTCGAAGGGTCATTTAAAATTAAAAAACCGCAGGATGCTATTAAATTAGAGGGTTGAAATTGAAGATAGGGGTGAAAAAGCATTTTTGCTGTTTTTTAAATATAGCACGAAAACGAAGCAAAATTTCGGTATAGTTCATAGGGAAAATTTTGTAGAGAATTGAATTTCTCATCGAAATGACTTACTTAAAAAATGTAAAGGGAAAATTTTATGCAAAAAACCGTTAATAAACAATTTTAAAGAATGCAAAAAATAAGATTTTTTGATTTTTTTAACTTTTTAATAAAATAATTTATTAAAAATTTGAGAATTTAAGTACAATAAAATTTATTAATAATGTACATATATACAGTGTGTCCACGGATGGAGTTGACAAGAGGAGAAACTCTTTTGTTTTTGACTTTATCGAAAAATGTCACTCTTTATAAAAAGTCCTGCCCCCTGAAAAAATGAGACTGTCATATAAATATCTTATATTAGATATACAGGGTGCTCATAAAATAAAAAACACGAAAATATTCAAGAAAGAAGTAAACATTTTTATAAAACAATTTTGTTTACAACCTCAAATAATGTCCTAATACAAATTTTAAAATAAAAAAATCAATTCTGACTTTTACTCTATATGTATAGCTACCTCCCACCTCAAACATTGAAATTTTGATTTTAAAGTTTGTATTAGGACATTATTAGAGGTTATAAACAGATTTGTTTTATAAAATACTTAATAAATAATGGTACTTCTCTCTTGAGTATTTTCGTGTTTTTTTAATTTATGAGCACACTGTATATCTAATCTAAGATGTTTGTATGACCAACTCATCGAAAATTTGATTACAACCTCTTGTTTTGAAGGAAATTTTATCTACTTTTTTTTCTATGAAGCAATCAATGCTTATACCTGTCTACTAAAAAAAAACTAGAGGCAAAAAAGTAAAAAAAATTAGAAAATCGAATTTTTTGCTTTTTTCAAATTGTTTATTAACGATTTTTTTTACATAAAATTTTCCTTTTAAATTTTTTAAATAAGTCACTTCCATGGGAAATTCAATTCTCTAAATAATTTTTCCTATGAACTATAGCGAAATTTTGCTTCGTTTTCGAGCTACAATTACAAAACTGGAAGGGGTGCATTTTCACCCCTATCTCCAATTTCCACTTTCTAATTTTATAGCACTCCGCGGTTTTTTCATGTAACATGACCTTTTGAACGATGCATGCAATAAAATTGCTTGAACGTCATAGTTCCTTTTAACTCTGTTTTTTTGGATATATGTATTCAATAGCCTATAGTAGGAGCAGATAAAAAACATTACTACGAAGTCATCTTAAATAATATGGCAACACCCACCCATTAAAACTGAAATAAAATTCACTTTTCAAAAGCACAAGTCGGTTAAAAAATGCAGCGTTACTGCAAAGGCGTCTTTACCCGAAATCAGTTGTGAAGTAACATTCTATAAAGTTTTAAAAAACTCGTGGATTTCTCACCCTAGAGCTACGTTGAAAAAAGCGTGCGGGACCACTTACCTATATCGAGAATCGGGATAAATCCAACACACAACAATTAGCCACTGTTTACCGACAGTTTTGAGTGAAAACACAACACCGACCGTGAGAAAAGTCGAACTTCCGCGAACTGTGGAACGGACCGCGGGCGCGAGAGACGCGAAACACCACTATCCGGGAATAAACTGACCGCCGCCGCCGACTGCGACGTGCACCGCGAGCTGCCGTGCGCCAAGGGCCGAGCGAGTCTTCGGCGGGCGGCGACGACGGCCGTGTACCTTCATTGGTAGGTAAGTCGAGGCGTCTCGGACGGTTTTGTTGTATTTCGAAGAACTGAAAGTAGGTCAGCGACAATAAGACGATAATTTGTTTAATTACAGGTTTTTGATTTCGTTACAAACTGTATCTGCATTTTTTTTTGTTATTGTGATAATATACAGGGTGTTTCTTGAAGTGGGGGGCAGTTTTTTAGGGGCAATAGTACGTGCTACCCTGAATACGAATTTGAAAATAATTACTTTTTTAATCAAATGAATATTCGAGTTACAATTAATTTTTCTAAGGAGTATCAGGTGGACGCGGAGGCCTTATACAGGGACACCGGGCATGCCCTTCTCAACTAAAATAGTAGAAGTCGCCATCAACTTGCTTATTTTAAATGGAACACCCTATATATTATTGCAATTTTGGATTCTACGTGTTATTTTAGGTGGAGATATTTATTTTTTTTTAAATGGAGAGAAACAGTGACTAGCTTCAAACCATGTGTATTTTGTAGTAAGAAAGATAAATCAACAATATTTATAGGGGGGACAGCTAAACCCCTAAGCTTCCCGTCCATACTTTCAAAGTGGCTTAATTGCATACAGGGTGCTAGAAATTCAATGCCGAGTTTAGTTAACTTCAAACATTCATAAGTCCATATTCTGATACACAATTTTATTCTCTTTCGAACGGTATCAGGTTTCCCTATACCTACCTCTTCTAGTTTTTAAGTTATCTACTAATCACCTAACCCGTGCAATTTCTTGCGAGGATACTGTGGAATTTTTAGCAAAATTTCAAAACAAACAAATAAACTGTCACCAGTTATTTATTATTAGTTATTCACAGACGTTGCAATGGGATTCTAAGCAGAACATTTACAGTTTTTAATGAGACATATCCCAATTTTCCACCAAAGACCAGAATAAAGTTAAGAAGATTTCTAAAAAATCAACTTCATACATAGTATGATAAATGATTTAAAAAAGTCATAAGTGTTCAATATGACCCCCATTAACAGCTAAGAACTTGTGGATTCTAGACAGTGGCGGCGCGTGAACATTGACTGAACGTGTTCTGCATAGGGTTGTTACATTTGTTGAATTGAATTCCGGGATATTAAGTGCATGGAGTCTCTAAATGGCGCCGCAGGCGAAAAATTTTAAAATTTTCAAGGTCACGCGCTTTCCTTTCTCCACTTCTGAATTTCAAGGAACAATGCATTTATAAAAAAACACAGATTTTCACAAGAATGATTTTTGAAAGTTATACCTTTTTGAAATCTCTATTCACGAATTACCTACTGACGGTATAAATAAATTGGAATAAACTAAATATATTTTATTAAATTATTGAATATTGTTCATAAACAAAAAAATCATTTGTGAAATTTACCAACGATTCAACGAATTTTAATTTTCCTCGCCGTGTTATGATTTTTTCTTTATCTTATTTTATATATTTGTATGTACATTATATTATATTCCGGGAGTTATACGTGCAAATCCGAAATCCGGGACCATACAGCTAATTCCCGGTACAATCACAGAAAATCCCGGTCATACCCATGTGGCTAGATGTTCTTTTAATATGTCGTCAAGATCTGCACTAAAATTTATGAGTCCACGAAACACATCAGGGTTGCCCGAATTTTCTGTCTCGTCGTGTCCCCGAAGTGCTAATTCGAAAGCTCCGCAAAATTTTATGCAATCTATGATTTTAGATAATACATAACGATTTTTCGTTACCTGTTCATTGTGTTTCCGTATATTATCCCAATATGCAGAGTCTAACTGACTTCTTGTGTTTATTTTACCTAAAGACTTAATGACTTAAATCTTTCACACTGTATATTGTCCATGCTTTATCCCCACCGAAAAGTAAGCACGGAAAACAAAACAGTGTATTTTTTAAATCACACCCGCACACCCACTCTGCTTTTGTGTATATATTATTGTTAAATTGTCCTTTATAACTTTTACTTCGGCTTGTTCCTCTAACTTCAAAATTTAATTGTGGTGTTGGCCCACCTAATTCTTTTATTTTTAGTTTATCCTCATAAGGCAGAGAACCAAATAAAGTTTTTTTGAACGAAACGCTATTCATTTTAATAACTATAATATCCGTAGACGCCTAAACGAAAATATTCACACTAGGGTTTCTGATTTCTCGGCCTATTTTTTTTCTCGGGTCTCGAGAATTCTCGACTAGGAATTTCCGGGAATTCTCGAATTCTCGAGAAATTTCTAAAGCTTTAAAATGTCATAATTTTGGTATTTATTCAGTATTTTTATTAATTACTTATGTTTCTACTTCTACTAACAAAACTAAATTAAACTTTGAGTTTCTTCTTAAAAACCTTTAACTTGTTTTTTTATTAAACACTTTCAATATACCTACTTATGTTTATTTCAATGTTTTTGAATCGTAGTTTTCTTCCAATAATAATTATAAATAATCATTAATCATGCAGTCTTTTAATTAGATAAATAGTAAATACGGAATTTAACCGAAGAAATCTTAAAAAAACAAGCTTTAATTTAAAGATACAGAAGCGTTCTTCCTATTAATTTATCACTTCAACATTAGGTATCTGCTTATAATAAAATTTCTACACAGACTTATAACTAGGTACAGGGTGATTCACTATATTTTGACCCCCCTTTAACTTTTTTGTTTTGAGAGTTATAAATAAATGTGAAATACAAAAGTTGCACGATTTTTTATGAAACTTTCGAATATGAAGTTCAAACAAAATGGCCGCGGATGTTAACTTTGTTAATTTAAATGGAACACCCTGTATATTTTTACACATTTGGATAGAAAGTTCCCTTTCGAGCACAGTCATATATGGTTTGTTGGGTCCATCTCTAACAATAAGCGAGATAATATTGAAAAACGAAAAGAACTTTTTTTATTAATAAAATAAAATATTTTGTAATTGTTGGACGTTTTTCGGGCATTTCTACCTTTTTTCCAATTATGTAAGGATTTAGATTTATTTGCAATATATTTTGACATATCGAACATTGATATAGTTCAAAATGGGTATAAGTATTTTAACTAAATCGCACTAATTAGTCCGTGAGAGGCTTATTTACTCATGTACAATGTTATATGGTAAGCCGTGACAGTGACAGGTAATATTATGACAACGTTGTTATTGTTTGACTGTTTGTATTATTATTTATTTAAAATGGGTTACACAGAAGTAGAAAAATTAAATATTATAGGAATTAAGATAGAGTAGTTAAGATATTCTTCATAGTTTATTTTAATTCCTAATAATATTTCAATTTTCTACTTCTGTGTAACCCATTTTAATTAAATACTAATACAAACTGTCAAACAATAACAATGTTATCATGACATTACTACCTGTCACTGTCACGACCTACCATATATAAGATTGTCCATGAGTAATTGGCCTCACACGGTCTAATTAGTGAGATTTACTTAAAATACCTATACGCATTTTGGACTATATCAATGTCCGATATGTCAAAATATATTACAACTAAATCTAAATCCTTACGTAATTGGAAAAAAGGCAGAAATGCCTGAAAGAGGTCTAACAATTACAAGATGTCTTATTTTCTTAATAAAAAAACATCATTTCGTTTTTTAATATTATCTCGCCTATTATTAGAGATGGACCCAACAAACCCTATATGACTATGCTCGACAAGGAACGTTCTATCCAAATATGTAAAAATATACAGGGTGTTCCATTTAAATTAACAAAGTTAACATCCGCGGCCATTTTGTTTGAACTTCATTTGTTTTTCTACTATCATTTTCGAAAACTTCATAAAAAATCGTGCAACTTTTGTATTTCACATTTTTTTATAACTCTTAAAACAAAAAAGTTAAAGGGGGGGTCAAAATATAGTGAATCACCCTGTACATTAAAAAAAAAGAATCATCAAAGTAAACTAAAGCCTTAAAAACTTAAAATAAATAAATCATGAGCTGGTAGAGAAACCACTTTAACCGCTCAGTTATTTGTCGAGAAACGAATTGAACGCATGAACGAAACGAACTCCAGTCAAGAACTTAAGACGCGCGTGATTTTTAAATTTCTCGATTTCTCGATTTCTCGACACTTTTTTCTTGTCTCGAGTAAGGCCAGATTTCCCGGGAATTCTCGCTTCGAGAAGTCTCGACCAGAAGCCCTAATTCACACGTGCCGCTCGCAGAAATAAACCAACACATACCAAGGACGAAATATTACTACATTTACTGCAGCCAGTGGCTGGCGCTGTTGCAGCCTCAAAAGCCCCTATCTTCGTGTACTGGGTCACGTGCCTGATTAGCCAATAAAAACAAAGGACGCATCTAATTGTTCGCTGTGCACACAATTTGTATATGAGGTTGCATATATTGAGGAGCGTAGCTCGCGTCACAATTTATTTTAGCGCGAGTACATTTGGATTCTTTAAATATTTTGTTGATATTTAATATGATTAAATACATAAAATTTTATGTGTTCTGCAGCTCCGTAGCTCTTATGGTAAAACCGCCACTGATTCTAGAGATAACACCATCAGTCACTGCTTTTGCTATTTCAGCTGCAGGCAATTTATGAAACGCTCTTTGTATTAGAGCAATCAAATCCTATTTTGAAGCAACGGATGTAGAATAAACTTTTTGCTTTATTACTCCCCAAACATAAAAATCTAATGGAGTGAGGTCGGGAGACCTCACTGGCCAATTCCACGGTCCTAGACGTCTCATCCATCTATCTTCAAACATTGCAGTCAGCTGTTTATCGATTTGATTGTGACAGTGAGGTTGGAGCCCCGTCTAATTGGTACCAACACTTCCTTAGTTGGTCTAAAGGTATATCGTCTAGAAAATCTGCCACAACCGTTTTCAAAATATTGAGATATCTGTCGGCATTTAAATTTTCTTCGTAGATATGATAAGAAATTTGGTTATCTTTAATTAGACAAAAACATTAACGCTAAATTAATTTTGAAAGTTTTTTCCCAGATATCATGAGGATTTTCAGATGCCCATAAATGAGTATTATTTATATCTATTAAAAATACCTTGTCTCGTAAATTTTGACTCGTCTGTCCATATAATATGTTGCAAAAATTGTGGATCTTCTTGGTATCGCACTAACATCGTTTCACAAAATTGTACACGTTGCACGACGTCACCCGGATGAAGAGCAGAAAGTGGCTTAAATTTGTATGGATGCATATCATTAGTTCTTAGAATCCTGTGAATAGACGCTCGTGAAATGCCTAAATCATACTCTGCGGCACGAGTTGAGGATTCTGGACGAACATTAAAATCGACTAGCAAATTTATTACATTATCTTTATTTGAAGTTATGGTTTTGGTAAAATGCACAAATACGACCATAGTACATTTGCTAAAATTCTTCTTAACTTTGTTCTGCTCTTTGGTGGCAAATTTGGTTATGTCTCATTAAAAACTGTACATGTTCTGTTTATAATCTCATTGCAATGTCCGTGAATGAATAATAAATTTAAAATATTAGCATTTGAATATGTATTGTTTTCCATTTCTTATAAACACTAAATTAAACTGTCACTGCAAGAGACCAACAACAAATTAACAGTTTAGTTGTTTGTTTTGAAGTTTTGCTAAAAATTCCACAGCTATCCTCGCAAGAATTATATGATAAAATACACATGGTTTGAAGCTAGTCACTGTTTCTTTCAATGTTTTTGAAAAAAATTAAATATCTCGAAAACGGATAATTTTAGGAATAGGGAATCTTCATAAAAGTTCACCTAAAAATTGACGTAGAATGCAAAATTGCAATAATATATAGGGTGTTCCCTTTAAAATAAGCAAGTTGATGTCGACTTCCGGTATAACCGGAAGTGGTACGTGGACGCCTTTATTTTAGTTGAGAAGGGCATGCCCGAAAACCCAGTATCTCTGAAATAATTCTAATGGGCCGTCACCGTGAGACACCCTGTACTTACCGTGTTCAATCATTGCTGTCAATGCAAAAAAAAATCCTTATGACTAGAAAGTAAGTAAGATTGAAATACTTGCTTGTAGATATTGAATAAAATCGAGTCTAGAATATTTAAAATTATATATTTCCAATTGTCAATATTATTATTTTTTTACCCAATATGCATAAGTAAATGTTGCAACAAAAATTTGGCAACAGCGCACGAGTATGCTCAAATGTAAAAATCTAGTGGTGACCGACATGGAGATCTTGGTGGACAATCCCAGGGTCCTAGACGTCTAATCCACCTGTCTTCAAACATTTCATTTAATTTGCGAGATACTTCGTATCCACAATGAGCATCGTCTAGCTGATACCAGCAGCTTCTTAGTTGATCTAGGGGTAGATCCTAGAAGAAATCTGTTACAACGGTTATCAAATTATGGAGGTATCTTTGTGTATTTAAATTGTACTCTTAAATAAAGTACGTCACCTGATTTTCTTTAACTAAACAAAATACGTTGACACTAAACTTGTGTTGAAAATTTCTTTCGTGTCGATTGTGTCTATTAAAAATACCTTCGTTACTAAATTTTGACCCATCTGTCCAAACGATTTTGCGTAAAAACTCTGGATCTTCTTGTGTTCGCGTTAAAATCATTTCACAGAATTGAGTTCGTCTTTGAGCATCCCCAGGATCAAGTGCAATTACAAAATTGAATTTAAATGGATGCTGATCATTAATTTTCAATCTTTTGGATGGAGGTTTTTGAAATGCCTAAATCCTGTTCAGTAGCACGAACTGATTGATTCAAGGTAAGCATGAAAATGTGCCAAAACATTGACGATATTACCTTACCTTCATCTAAAGTTAACGGCTTTGGCAAAATTCTATGTGCAGAAATTCGACCATGTTCTAATTGATTTCTCAAAATTCTTCGCAAAATGTGTCTACTCGTTGGTGGTAAAAGAGGTTATCTCTCATTAAATACCCTGCAAGTGCTATCTATTGCCTTGTGACACTCTCCATGAATAAATAATAAATTTAGAATGTCGGCATTTGAATAAAAGGTAACGTTTTCTATTATTTAACAATAAATAATACTCAAATAAACATTCATTGTATGTGTTAAATTGACAACAATAAACTGGTTACAGATGTACCTATCTGTAACCAGTTTATTGTTGTTTTGAAATTCCACTAAATATTTCACAGCCTTCCTGTCAAGAAAAAAAGCGATATCCGTTGACTGTACAAAAAACAGTAAATACCTTAAAAACCAGAAGAGATAGGTAGGGGGAACTATTATACCATTCGAAAGGGAACTAAATTGTTCATCAAGTTGCGCAAAAATATACATGGTGTTCCATTTAAAAAAAGTTAAGATGGTTTAAAGTTGACTACATTCGGCATTAAATTTCTACCACCCTGTATGAGATTAAGTCATTTTGAAATTATGGCAGGGAAGCTTAGAGTTTTAGTTATCTACAGGGTGTTCCAGATAGACCTTCAATTAGACGTTTCTGGAAAACTACGCGTACTGGAATTCTGAAAATTTATGTACGGGGGTTTATCCTAATGTTCTATCGATTGAAAATATTGGCGTCGTCGTGGAACTTCCGGTTCTACCGGAAGTAGTCGTCAATTCGCTTATTTCAAATGGAATGTACTATTTTTTATTTAATTTTTGGATTCTACATCGAATTTTAAGGTAAGTTTCATAACCTTACTTTATCCTTAAACTCAATCGTTTTTGAAGTATTTTGACTTTTTCAAAATTTTTGAAAAAAACATACCTACACTTAATCGGTTCTATCTCCTCCAATTTTTAAGATAGGAAGCTGAAATTTTAGATGGTCAATACCAAAACGTGTCCAAATATCTGGAATATTCGAAAGTTGGTGCATGTTACACAGGGCGTCTAAAAAACTCGGACCAATTGTGTCAAATTGAAAGTTTAATAACTCGCTTATTTTAAATGGAACACCCTGTGTTTTATAATGCCAGTAGATGCACCTGTTAATTCTCTTTCCATTGGTATAAGCATTCCTTATACCTAAATCCCACCGATTTTGAGATATTTGAACATAAGTACAGAGACGAATATAATCCGACAGTTAGCTGTAGGTTGGCTGTGGAAAAACATTTAAATGTTACTAAGTGTCATTACTTATTTAGCAGATTTGCTGTCATTGCTGTAAAGCGAGTTTGTCGATTTTCCAAGTGTTTTCAATAACAATGGCACATCCAAAAATTAAATAAAAAATAGTACATTCCATTTGAAATAAGCGAGTTGACGTCTACTTCCGGTAGAACAGGAAGTTCCACGACGACGACAATATTTTCAATCGATAAAACATTAGGAGAAACCCCCCTACATAAATGTTCAGAATTGCAGTACGCGTAGTTTTCCAGAAACGTCTAATTGAAAGTCTATCTGGAACACCCTGTATATGCCCTATAAATTTTATCGCTCTAACTTTGTTATTGTAAAATACACATCTTTTTGAATTAGGTAGTAATTTTTAAATTTTTTTATGAAAAGCCATCTAAAAATTGACGTAGAATCCAAAATTGCAATAATATACAGGATGTTCCATTTAAAATAACCGGAACCGTTAGGTGGACGCCATTATTTTAGTAGAGAAGGACATGCCCGAAAACACTGTTGCCCAAATTTTCAAAATTAAAATCGAAGTAGTCTCTGAACATGTCTAATGTCTCGTCACCGTGGGGCGCCATGCATTCTGTATGTTAACATGAAAGCAAAAATAAACCTAAAATTTATGCTAGTATTTTTTAAATAAATTCAAAAAGTGGGAGTTAAATTTAACTAACAAGGAGAAGGTAAGAATGTCGGATTTTTGTAATTTTTGATATTTATGGTACGTGTAGTGTGGACCTTGAATAAGAATTTTTCGAAGTAGTTCGACGCAACGTTCATAAATTACCGAGATAATCGATTTTGAAGTTTTACCCTATTCTTATTCAAGGTCCAAACTACACGTACCATAAATATCAAAAATTACAAAAATCCAACTACCTTACCTTCTCCTTGTAAGCCTATAACTTGTTTAAGGAGGTATATCGGGTTTACTCAAATGCACAGAAGTAGGGGACACCGGGGCTACTTGTCGCAGATTTGGTATTAATTAATTTTATAAGTTGTTTTTGGAACTTTTTACAAATGAATATGGTCATAAGATGTTTGTATGATTTATGAAAAATATCTAAGGAGAATAAATTGGAAAATGCAAATATAATTAAATTTATGACATATATTATTTTTATAGACAAATGCGACAACGTACCCCATGGCGGGGCATGTTGTCGTTTTATATGGGGTAAGTTGTCGTTAACAAAATTAATGAGAGAAAACTGTTTATTAAGTATTATAAGTGTTTAATAACATTAAAAAAATATAAATAACTAACAATATTATATCTATATGAAATGCAAGGTTACAAGTGATGACTTCCGATGATGATCGGAATCGCAATGTAAACATATGTAATAGGGATTGCCGCCTGTGCAACTTTCATGGGCCCAAAATTTACATTTCGTGCATTGCAACCAATCTATTGTGGATAAACTGTAACGACCTTGGCATACGAGGCAAAACGTTTCTTCTTCTTCCTCTTCATCAGAGGAGGTTACTTCTTCCTTAACTTTCCTTTTTGCTTAGCAATGCTTTTGCTCTTTAATGAGTGATTTTCCTCATCAAGAAAAACTTTTCTTCTAACTTGTAATTGATGGATCTCTCAGCTTAACTGCTCTTGCTGCTGTCATCATAACATCTGAACTAACGGGGGTGCTCGTTCAGTTTTCCTTTTATATGTTCTCACCATCTGCAATGCATATAAAATAACGTGTTCCTATTACATTTCATTAGACCTATTTTAAGATAAATTAAAATATTTTAGAAATACCCTTTGTATAATGTATCTCTATGTATTTAAAATCTTCCAATATGAACGTTTTACCAACCACGTAGTTGTTTATGGGACAAGTTGTCGCACGACAACTTGCCCCATAAACAATGCGACAAATTACCCCACTTGACAAAATATTGGTAATATCTAATTAATTTTGTATGTGATTAATAAACATATTTAAAAATATCACATCATATTACGTACATCCTAAGTTATAATTATATATAAAATTTGCTTACCTTAAAGTTCAATAACGGGTTTAACACTTAAATTATTCTTAACATGAAAATTTACGACGTGCGCACTAGTTCTTATATCGTACCCTACGGTGCTGCCATCTTAGCGGAAACTTGCCAACTTTGTAATAATAATACTCATTTTCTCACATAATTTAATTTGTCCCATTTTCTCCAGTGGCGTTACAAGAAGATACCAGCTTGATAAAAATAAGAAAAAAATATGGTACGCCACTGCTTTTTGGTAAGTTTGAAATTTTTCTCAGATTTAGCTATCTTAAATACAACTTTTTTGTTTTTTACTTTTTTTCCTATCTCGCTTTGTTTAGACAGAAATAAAACTTTTTGTTTCACATAGTTTATTGTAAGATAATACAAAAATAAACAACACGGTATGGAAAAACAACTTACTGTATAAACAGACCTCAAAGAAGCTGTTCGAAATGCCCGCCATTTCGTTCTACACACAAATTACAGCGACATATCAAAGACCGCCTAACGTCTCTCAAATGATGTGGAGTTATTCTGAGAGCAGCGTTCCGGATTCGTCGTACAAACTCTTGCGAGTTAAAAGGCATAGAGTAAACTGCATCCTTAATAAATCCCCAAACAAAAAAATCCAAAGGTGTTAGATCAGGCGATCGCGGAGGCCACCCAACTGGACCTCCACGATCCACCCATCTCTGTGGATACTCTGTATTCAGCAAGTTTCGTACCACCAAAGAGTACTGGGAAGGGCATCCATCTAATTGAAAAAGTCTATTCTTTGTTGAAAATGAACATCGTCTAGCATGATATCATGCTGGGTAGTTAAAAATTCCAAAAATAATTGACCGCTTAATCTATTGGACAGGATGTAAGGTCCCAACAAAAAATCCTTGGCAACTCAAAAAAAGACATATTCACGGCACACTTTGTAACAATAGTCCAGGCGGTATCTGTTTCGGGTTGGGTAAAACGCATATGATCGGAGATTTTTGCTTCAACGGCTTCTAAACAACATCAGAAATCATAATATTTCTATGCAAATAAAAAAAAACGTGGGCTTAATTGTTATTGCAAAAAAGTATAAAATAATAGCAAAAAAATTCATTTTTTTCTTGGATTTCTCGTCGACAAATTAGCATCTATTCATTTTAGACAAAAATGAAAGGGGGAAAAAAGTTTTGTAATTAAATTTTGTTCAAGATAGAGTTAGTTGCAATTCGAAAAAATAATTATTGTTATTGCAAAAATCGGAAAAATCATTTAAAAAATTGCAAAAAATGGTAGTTTATTTGTCAATTTTTTTCAGACACTTGAATAATACCTAGGATCTTCATACTTTCCCCAATTAAAATTCTTAGTGCATAGAATCATCACACCTTTCATCCAATTCGGTTAGATAATTTTTACATAATAATTGTTTAAATTTTGTATTTTTTTTAAATTAAAAAATTTTCAAATTCAAATTTCTAAAAATCTAAAGCCTTTGAATACTTGAAAATTTAACCACAAACAGAAGAGCTCTCACGCTTTAAAATGGTTTTTGAAAAATTCAAATCGGACGCTTAGGTGAGCCGTGGTGATTGTTTAAACATTTTCGCAATTGCAAGTCCAATAATTAATAATAAAAGGTAGTTGAACATATGATAATTGAATTTTTTAAGTTGCGAGACAGCGATTTAAAAAAAGAATCATCGAAATTGGTCCATTAGAAGCTGAAATAATTGAAATTTTTCCGAACGTCGCAGTTTTGAACTCGAGAATTCAGATCGGAGTAGCTATGTGTTTGCTCCCCCCACCACTGATACCTCATGGATTTCACGCGGTCTTGAATATCTTTGAGTGACATTTTAAATGGGACGCCCGTGATTGCAAATTTTGAAAATTTATATCTGGAAAGTACTCGGAATGACACACCTATTAGTTCAAAAAACAGCCCTTATACCCTTATAGTTTTGCTGTAAATAAGGGTTAACTTTAACGGGCTATAACTCCGAAAATAATGGGCGGATCATCAGGTTTTTTTTTAAATACTCGCCTTTCCGAGTACTTTCAAACCATATTTTAAAATAAAAAAAAATTTGAAAAAACATTAAATTATTGCAATTGTTTATAAGCGTGAAAATTGCGAAAATGTTTAAACAATCACCACGGCTCACCTAATCGTCCGATTTGAATTTTTCAAAAAGCATTTTAAAGCTTGAGAGCTCTTCTTTTTGTGGTGAAATTTTCAAGTATTCAAAGGCTTTAGATTTTTAGAAATTTGATTTTGAAAATTTTTTAATTTAAAAAAAATAAAAAAAATTAAACAATTATTATGTAAAAACTATCGAACCGAATTGGATGAAATTTGGTGTGATGATTCTATGCACTAAGAAGTTTAATTGGGAAAAGTATGAAGATCCTAGGTATTATTCAAGTGTCTGAAAAAAATTGACAAATAAACTAGCATTTTTTGCAATTTTTTAAATGATTTTTCCGATTTTTGCAATAACAATAATTATTTTTTCGAATTGCAACTCTATCTTGTTCAAAATTTAATTACAAAACTTTTTTCCTCTTCCATTTTTGTCTAAAATGAATAGTTGCTAAGTTGTCGACGAGAAATCCAAGAAAAAAATGAATTTTTTTGCTATTTTTCTATACTTTTTTGCAATAACAATTAAGCCCACGTTTTTTTTATTTGCATAGAAAATTTATCATTTCTTATGTTGTTTAGAAGCCGTTAAAGCAAAAATCTCCGATCATATGCGTTTTACCCAAGTCTACCCTTTTTAAAACAGATACCGCCTGGACTACAAGTAAATAAATAAATTAAGCAAATCTCGAACCTATTCATGAAAATGTTTTATTTCTGAGTAAACAAAGCGAGATAGGAAAAAATTAAATAACAAAAAAAGTTTTATATTTGATAGCTAAATCTGAGAAAAATTTCAAACTTACCAAAAAGCAGTGGTGTACCATATTTTTTTCTATTTTTATCAAGCTGGTATCTTGTTGTGACGCCACTGGAGAAAATAGGACAAATTAAATTATGTGAGAAAATGAGTATTATTATTACAAGCAAAGTTGCCAAGTTTCAACAAAGTCTAAAAAGGGGTTTTCGTTTTACGAATAAAAAATCAATTCTCATTTTAAACTTGAACACTGCAAATCGAAAACGACGCATCTATACATTATATGTTTACATGAACTTTTTTTTTAAAGGACTTTTAGTACAAGTTGTGAAAGTCCTGCTACAAAAAACGTGGACACCCTGTATAATAATTATATTATACATAGTTTACACAGTACACACAATACATTTTTGAGCGCGTACGCATCTTTACCCGAATTTGACGCGCAATATCTCCGATGTCCGAGGTCTGTAGGTTCGCAGTGTGTACAACTGCTAGTCAATTATTAGCGCTGTTGCCACATCTACATAGTCTTTATGCGTTCATTAAATATAATTTTAAACTACTTAAATATAATATTTTTATGTTGTTAATCAATATGTATGCTATGTGCATATGAGTAGATTTCTTTGCTATATAGATAATGTTCATCGCAAATAATTTCAATAGAATTAAATTTTTTCAAATTGGCAGCGGGCTTTAGTCCCATAAGAAAAGCATAGGACCCCCCCTACGCTCCTCACTTCCCTCGGACCCCGATATACCTCCTTAAGAGAATTAGCTTCTGAAAAAGAGTATGTGAGTGAAAAAAGTACCTAACATAATTTTCTTTATTAACATTAAATTTTTTTATAAATGACATCCTGTATTTTCGTAAGTAGTATATTTGGACATTTTTTTAAATTATGATGGTATTATTAATTTTACCTCACTTGAATCATTTTGTAGAAGGGTTTCATTGTGAAGAGTCAAAGTTTCTACAAACATTACTTGCTTTCTATCAATTATTGAAATAAACAAACTGAATGTTTGCGTAAACAACAATAATTGAAAAATCTGTATGAATTTATAGGGTTAAACTAATTCTAGTTACTCAGCATTGAATGAAAACCATACCAACACGCAAATAAATTTAGTAATTTGCTTTTCTATTGTAAATAACATTATTTGGATAACGTATTACAAAATTTGTGTTTAGTTTACAAATTTAAAACGGCAGCATTTAGGGGATTACCTCGAAACAAATTATGTAGTTGTTTCAGGGAAGTGGAAGTTTCAGCGTTTCATAGCAGTTCGGAATATACTGAAAGTTTGCAGACAATACAGAATATGCTGCTAATGGCACTAGCTCTTGCATTAATCAATATCTATGAGCAGAAAATCTTAGGCGTAGGTCCATAGTTTCCTAAAAGGCACTAGGATATAACGTTTTATGTCATACTAACGACCCTTGACAATGATAAAAAAACATAAACTTAGTTGTTTGCTTTAAATGTTAATCTCAAAAATATACTTACAGGATGTCCCACTTAATATCCCCTTTCGTTTCTGTCGAATCTTAAACACGTACTTTAAACCGGTTTTAGCCATAGGCGCAGAACATTAAGGTAATATCCTTTTTCCACTACTAGCCTATAAGCCCACCATTATCGACCTATCTTTGACGCGTGAAATTCTATCTTTTCGACCTGGGTGAATAATGATGACCTTGATTAACCAAGTAGACAAGGCGAAATCGGCGGCTTCGTATGAAAAAATTAGTGGATTCGATTTTTTTGCATAATCACCTCCGTGAGATGTCCCTGAATGAGGATCAAAATGTTACCGGCGGGTAACCTGGTCACAATTTTTTTAAACTAATTTCTTTTAAACAAATTGCAAAAATAACTTGTTTTGCTCCGTTTTTTTAGGTATTTTGGGGTATTTTAAACAAAATAGTTCCTATGTACTATGCTCCTAAAATCAACGGTTTCCGAGTTAGAAAGAATTTAAAATACGAAAAAATGCAAAAACGGTCATTTTCAAGACTCAAAAACAATAACAGAAAATCAGATTTTTGATGTTACTAAAATTTAAAAGTAATCTTTAAACATACCTTGACAAAATACTGAGAAGTTATTTGGTGTAATTACATTGCAATGCATATTATTTTACCTATTAACAATACAAGGTCGGAAAGTCCCCATGGTTCATCGACCGTTACGTGAAAGCGATAAAGAAAGTCCTAGAAATCCTTAAATAAGATCCACTTCTTATTTGTGGAAGGGCGAAATGGGCGGTGACTATTAGACGCCTTCATTGTAGCCATCTTTCTCTATCGCACGGATTTCCATGACTTTCTTTATCGCTCGCACGTAACAGCCGATGAACCATAGGGACTTTCCGACCCTGTATATATTTTGACTTGCGCGCCGCGCCGCTCGGGCACTCCACTGTGCGCCGACCCCGTGTAAATAATCATCACCTCACTTTTTGATATATGTATTTTAGCAATGCTGCATTTCAGAAAGCTTCTTTAAGAGCTCAAAGGTATTAATGCCCCAGATATGCTTATTCAAAGTCGCGATACAAAAATTACAAATAATATTAATACTTTGATGACAAACACTAAAAATAAGTTCGAATTAGTTAAATTTTTATGCTCAAATGTACTGAATTATGTTTCGTTAAGTAACGATGAACAGATGATTATATCTGGTGGTTTCGATGATACTGAGAAATGTTTTAAAATCCAAGACAATATTATGTATGAAATTGTTGAACTGCAAAATAATCATTTAGAAGCAGATTCTAGAATTTTTTGTCTAGCTCAATATATGCTTCCGTCAAACTCAGAAATTATAATACATTCAGTTGATACCGATATTTTCATTTTAGGTATTTATTTTTGGCCTTACTTTAAATCTTTACAATGTCAAGGAATATTTTTTAAAATAAATGGTCAAAAATCAAAGCTATTAGCTTGTCATGTAGCTGCTGAAACTTTAAATTACCGCGTGAGTCAATCATTACCAGCCCTGCATGCTTTCACTAGTTGTGATACTACCAGTAAAATCGGTACAAAACATAGGGCTTTAAATTTATTTCAAAATGAAACCAATCAAAATGCTCTTATTCCTTTAAAAAATGGATTAGAGCTTACTACAGAGCAATTGTATGAATTAGAAAAAGTTTATTTAAAATTAATGAATAAAAAAGGTGAAACGTTACACGAAGCTAGGTTAAATATTTTTTCTCGGACGTGTGGAATGGGTATAAATTTAGGAAATATTCCATGTACTTCTGATGCCTTTCAACTACACGTATTAAGAGCATCATTGCAGACGTATATTTGGAAAAATTCAATATTCTCTAAATACCAGACGTTGAATATCGAAAATTTCGGTTACAAACTAGATGAAAATGGTGCAGTATTACCCATATTTATGTTAAATAATACCTGATCGATTGATGTAAATGTTTGAAAACATGTAAAAACTAAAGCATGTAATTGTAGAAAAAATAATGTTACTTTATGTGGTTGTATTGCAGATGAATGTGGAAATTTTATGCTTAAATAAATATATTTATAATTTTAAGACATTTTACTATTTATTTTTTATTTACTTTAAAATATATGTCGAGATATATGAAAAAGTGAGGCGCTGACAGGGTCGGCGCACAGTGAAGTGCCCGAGCGGCGCGGCGCGCAAGTCAAAATGTATACAGGGTGTTTCATAATATATGCGCAGGACTTCAGGATGTGATAGCTCGTCCAAAAATTTGAAAAAAAGTTTGTATTAACTTACCCTCTAAAATGCACAATTTTCGAGATACAGGGTGTTGAAATTGTAAAAAAAAATTCGTTTTTTGCGAATATCTCCGGAACCGTTTATCGTACAGAAAACAGCTTTTGTAAGCATTTACTACTCATAATAAGCTATGTTCTGTGCGAGAAAAAATTTTTTTCAAAGTCATAATTGGTGAAGATTTTGAAGGGGAAGTGGGTGTTTTTCTCCCCAACTTCTACGCCACTGGAAAAAGTACGGTTTTGTAACGCCCATTTGAACCGCCAATGTTTTCTACACAAAAAAAGTACTCTTGGTCATAAGCTCTAAAGTTGACCGTTTTCGAGAAAAATCTACTTTTATGTTGAAAAACATGGTCAATTTTTTGAAATAAAATTTTTTTACTAATTAAACAAAATTTATTTAATCGTTAGAACAAGTAACAAAACCAAACGTTAACTTCATAGTTGCAAAATTTAAAAAAAAACAAATCGTACACAGTTAAATTAAATGTTGGAAATGTCCTCCGTTAGCTTCAATGCACGCAGCAATTCTTCGACGCATTGACTGTCTAACACGCAAGAAAATTTCCGGAGTGTTCCGAATTATGTCGCAAGATGCAACAATGCGTTCTCTTAATTGATCAACATTTTCAACTGGAGTAGCGTAGACTAGGGTTTTGAGATGGCCCCAAAAGAAAAAATCTAAACAATTAAGTTCGGGAGATCGCGGGGGCCAAGGATGGGGACCTCCTCGACCGATCCAACGGTCTTGATATTCGTCGTCCAAGTATTGGCGAGCAACCAAACTAAAGTGGGCCGGAGCTCCATCATGCATAAAGTACATGTTTTCTCTTACTTGAAGCGGTACATCTTCCAGCAGTTCCGGCAGTACTTCTTCTAGAAATTGTCGATAATCTGCACCGTTTAATCTGTTCGGTAAAAAATGTGGGCCTATCAAATGATCACCGACGATGCCAGCCCAAACATTCACGGAAAATTGTTGCTGATGATTGCCTTCTGCAATTTCATGTGGATTTTCTTCAGCCCATATGTGGTTATTGTGAAAATTGAAAATACCATCTCTCGAGAAAGATGCTTCATCGGTAAACATAACTTCGGCTCCAAACTGAGGATTTTGAGCTATTTTGTCTTGCATCCATCTACAAAAAGCCAATCTTGGCGGAAAATCTCTTGGCAATAAGGCTTGTACTCTTTGGATATGGTAGGGATACAAAAGTTGTCTTTTCAAAATTCTCCAAACCGTCGAGTGAGGTATGTTTAAGTTGTGAGCAATTTTTCTGGTACTTGTGATCGGATTTTCTTCAATTTCGTTGAGGACAGCCTCTTCTACTTGGGCATTTGCAGCTTCCATAGGCCGCCCATTATCAGCAGTATTCTTTTTAAAACTTCCATTTTCCCATAGTCGTTGGTGAATGCGTTGAAACAAGTTATGATGTGGTACTTGGCGATCACGATGTCTTTCTTGATACAACCGCCTTGCTTCTGCCGAATTACCGCTCGCCATTCCGTAAAGGTAATGCATTTCGCACATTTCAGCGTTTGTGTAATTCATTTTTACTTTTGTAATACAAATTGACTTTTCGCAGGTACAAACTAATTGTTATTTTGACAGGAGGTAGCTTTTGTTTTAAAATTTAAAGCCTACTTGATAAAAAAAATTATAATACATTTAGTAAAATAAAAATTTTATTTCAAAAAATTGACCATGTTTTTCAACATAAAAGTAGATTTTTCTCGAAAACGGTCAACTTTAGAGCTTATGACCAAGAGTACTTTTTTTGTGTAGAAAACATTGGCGGTTCAAATGGGCGTCTCAAAACCGTACTTTTTCCAGTGGCGTAGAAGTTGGGGAGAAAAACACCCACTTCCCCTTCAAAATCTTCACCAATTATGACTTTGAAAAAAATTTTTTCTCGCACAGAACATAGCTTATTATGAGTAGTAAATGCTTACAAAAGCTGTTTTCTGTACGATAAACGGTTCCGGAGATATTCGCAAAAAACGAATTTTTTTTTACAATTTCAACACCCTGTATCTCGAAAATTGTGCATTTTAGAGGGTAAGTTAATACAAACTTTTTTTCAAATTTTTGGACGAGCTATCACATCCTGAAGTCCTGCGCATATATTATGAAACACCCTGTATTGCTAATAGGTGATGTAATGATGTAATTACACCAAATAACTCCTTAGTATTTTGTGTTTAAAGATTACTTTTAAATTTTAGTAACATCAAAAATTTGATTTTTTGTTATTGTTTTTGAATCTTATCGTTCTTGCGTTTTTTTGTACCTTAAATTGTTTATAACTCGGAAACCGTTGATTATAGGAGCATAGTGCATAGGAACTATTTTGTTTAGAATACCCCAAAATACCTAAACAAACTTTTTCCGGAGCAAAACAAATTATTTTTGCAATTTGTTTAAAAAAAATTAGTTTAAAAAAATTGTGACCAGGTTACCGGCCGGTTCACATTTTGATCCTCATTCAGGGACATCTCACGGAGGTGATTATGCAAAAAAGTCGAATCCACTAATTTTTTCATATGAAGCCGCCGATTTCGCCTTGTCTAAAGGTAAATCCTAGATTAGAGAAGTATACCTTGATTTATTAACCAAGGTAAGTAATGAAAATGACACTTAACAGTTATAGAAGTACAGAACCACAGCACGCAGAACGTGGAGGTTATGAAACACGTTTTTAATAGACAGAAGTCAACAGATAATTATCAGTACCACGAACTTATCGGAAATACTTAATAGTTAACTGTGCAATTGTGGCATGTCATATTGATGCCTGCTTTTCCAATGTTGAGCGACGTAGTAGTGGCACCAGCAGCATTATCAGCTTGATTTCCGGGCACGGAGTGTCTTGGAGAAAACGAAGTGCTTGGAATTGTAGTCGGAGTGGGCGGATTGGGTGAAACATCACACTCAACAGTGGCACTAGTAATAGTTGTAGAGGCAGAAGGAGCGACAAGAAATGACGACGACGTTTGAACACCTTACACCATTCCGGCAATGCGTCTCTTATCGGCTATTGATTCTTCAATGTATCCTTTTGTTACCTCTGAAGATCGTCACTCACCGTGACGCTTTAAGGACAATATATCGCCCTCATTTTCAGTCAATATGCTAGCTGAAGTTCTGCAAAGGGCATGACCGGTGTAATTCTCATAGTATTGGAGCTTCAAGAACTTTGCGATCACTTTGGACATAATGCTAATTGTGTTGTGCCCCATATTTTGCTTTGTTGGCACCCCATTTCGGAAGCCAATAAATAATCTACGTAAATCTGGTGTATGCCTTTTCCCCAAGTACTTTTTTACCACCTAAATCCACAGGGGTTTCATAACGACACATTTTCTGAACCATTCTTGCTGGTAGGTATTTTTATTATTATTATATCGCTTCGAACATCCACATCACTCGTCAATATTTTGCAGAGTTCATCAGTTCTACAGGCGCCTGCAATCCCAATAACAATCTAGTAATATCCCCTTCTGAAAACACAGACTTCTTGGGTCTGTAAGAGGTGTTCTTTCGCTTTAGGTATGCAATTAATTTATAGTATCTTCCAACGCCAATATTTTCTTTTAATTTTAGGGTTACCTTTAACATCGAAAAAGTACAGCATGGACTTGGATGCCTTTTTATTATCCTCGTGCTCTTTAAAGTATGCTAGTAGGACATTTTCTGAGGTATTGACGACGTTTTTTGTAAGACACCAATCTTTAAAAACTGTGTATGCTTTTACGTAAAGATGTTTGGACTTTTTTGGCAGGAGTTGGTTATCAACATTCTCTGCAATTTTCCTCGCTTCAGGAGGTGTGCAGCCCATTTCACTTTCACTTTCATTTTTCATGATTTATAACTTTAAATTAAATTAATTGCAAATTTCTTTGTGCGAAATGTGTATGCCCTTATAATGGCATACTTCTCTACCTTGGAGTATACTATTACCTGCATTCTTAGTGCAAAAATTTATATGAAAGAAGACTTGTCGGAAAACAATAAATAAAATTGTAAATATACAGGGTGTTATTTAAGAGAGTGATTCTAAGACGAAAAGTTTATATAAACATAGGTCCAGTAATGCTTTGTTTTTAAGATACAGGGTGTCAAACTTTAAAAAAAAATCGTTTTTTCGTAAAAATGTTAATAATATTTTAGCCGATTTTGTTGAAATTTGGTAGTGTTATTTATGGTAGAAAGGGGTTAATTTATCCCTAACTAGATTAAAAATTATTAAGCCCAGCGGCGTCCCGGCGGGCACCTTAACTAGTATTTTTGACAAAAAAATGCGCTACTGACTTTTTAAAACTTTTATAATTTTTTTTCGCATTAAGCAAAAATACAACTTTTTATCTCTTGATTTTTTTTCGTATCTTGCTTCCTTTTTGGAGAAAAAAAAATTAAAATCGCTTTATTGCATATCCCTGGGACAACATAATAAAAAATTAAAACTGTCAAAAACTGGGGTGTACATGCTATTTTTTTGCAAATCAATAGTCTATTCTAGCCTTAGAAATTGTTATAAAAAATAATGCTAGCTAAAAAAAATTTTTGTTTTATTAATAAAAAAAAAGTTATCCATGGACATGCATGAAGTGATTTTTATTTTTTTTTTCTCCAAAAAGGAAGCAAGATACGAAAAAATCAAGACACAGAAAGTTGTATTTTTGCTTAAAGCGAAAAAATTATAAAAGATTTAAAAAGTCAGTAGCTCACATTTTTACGAAAAAAAAATCAAAAGACAAAGATATTGAATTTTTACTTGCTTAATGTGAAGAAAATTATAAAAGTTTTAAAAAATGTCAGTGGCGCACATTTTCGTTGTCACAAATATTGGTTAAGGTGCCCCCCGGGACACCACTGGACTTATTAATTTTAATCTAGTTAGGTCTAAATTAACCCCTTTCTACCATAAATAACACTGCCAAATTTTCTACCAGAAATAGCACAGTCAAATATCAACAAAATCGGCTAAAGAATTATTAAGATTTTTACAAAAAGCGATTATTTAAAAACAGTTTGACACCCTGCGTCTTCAAAACGAAGCATCGCCGTACCTATGTTTATATAAACTTTTAGAATCACTCAAAGAATCACCCCTTGAAGTTTGGCAACGTATTTAAATAACACCCTGTACAATAAATTTTAATAAATTATCCATTATAAATAAATGGATAGGAAAAACATCAAATTATTTTATATTCTAAATACCAATAGATTTAAAAAAAGAGCAAAAAGCATGCGAGATAATAAAATGTACGTATTTTTGAAAGAAACTTAATAAAAAGGCCAAATAAATCGAAAAACATTATAATTCATACATAGAGTCACGTAAATAAACTAACGGCTTTTAAAAATGTCGTCCCCTTCTTTAATTTTAATTTATATATAATTTTTTCCGTTAAGGGGGCGATTTAGTATGTATATTTTTACCGTGTAACAGAGCTTCAGATGAGGACACAAATCATCGAAGAAACTAACATAATTGAATATTATTATATATCAATGTATTCGCAATGGTTCCCGCTAGTGAGTGAGATAAATTTGCTCATGAGAACAGAAGAATAATTTAAATAAATGCCAAAGTACCTCAATTTTAACCATACTGTTAGTCTGTCAATATATTGCATTTATAACGGAACTAGGTCAGGCACAATAACCAAACTACTTCACTCACTAGAACGGACACCTAGGATCATTTGTATTTAATTTTCAGATTAATATTTATTAATAATTCAATAATTTGTGTCCTCAAGTGAAATGACAACATTTTACACACGACTCCATTTTTAGTATGTATCTAAACCAGAATTGTCGAGTTTTCTACCTATACACAAGATATTTCTAACAATTCTCGATATAATTAGTTTGTACACTCTCTCACAGGTGTCGCTACCCTTGAAAATGAAAGTGAAAACATAGAGTTGGTTTATTATAAATGCGTTCTAAAATAAAGCATAATAAGTCTAATATTATCTTTGATATACCTAGTAGTACCTAAGTGATGATTTTGTAAAGCTTAGATAGTACGAAAATATAACGCATAAAAAAACAATAACATGTACTAATTTTTCTTTATTAAGAATAAAGGTTAAATTTTATGTACAGGGTGTCCCACATAAAATCGTTATTTATGTTTAAATAAATTTACAGCTTAAAAATTAGCCTGGCTCAGATAGATTTCTTGTTCAATCTACAAATCTACAAATCTTCAAGCTACTTACCGGTAAGAAGGAAACCACCGGATATTTAATGAAAAAAGTTACGACCAAAAAAATTATACATTCTTGAATGTAAATATAACTAACACGATTTTAATTTCATATTGTCTTGACAATCAACTTTTGCTTATTTTTAGTCACTTACTATCGAAATAAATGAAATAGGCCTCTGAGTTTGGAAACCGATATTAAGAAAACGTAGGGGCAAAAAATTTGAAATTTGGACCATATCTATATAGCCTCACTATTATTCTATTGTGTGCTAAAATTTCAGTTGGTTTCGTTATCCCATTTGTTAGTTATTAATGAAAATGTTGAAAAAATCACGGTTTTCTGCATATAAAATTATTGGTACCTCTCACTTTAACTCGTCGTAATTTTTTTTGTTAACTGATAAAAAAAATCCAATTTTTACTAACGATAAGTGGAACTATTGTCTTTAATACTGTAAAGGTCATTTGTCTCAAAAGGTCTTCTTTTTTTATTTTTTAAGTGAAACATAAGGGAGTGCTATCTCCGTAAATATGGCATTCTTTAAAAAAAGAAAAAACTGACATAGGTAGTAAATAACTGTAAATAACAATTTGAAAAATTATGTTAAAATAATACAGTTATAAATATGATATTCTTAAAAACAGTATCGGAATAGTCAATTGCGTTCACGGTCCGATGCAGAGTATACAGTATAGCCTTTATAACTGTATTATTTTAACAAACTTTTTCAGATTGTTGTTTACGGAGATAGCATCCCCTTCTTTTTTGCTTAAAAATAAAAAAAGAGCTTTCGAGACAAATAACCTTCACAGTACTAAAGACGATAGTGCGACTTATAGTCAGTAAAATTAGAATTATTTTTGTCTAATTTTTTTCCCGTTATTTTATCATCTAGGTGGAAAAAAAATCTCGATTCTGAAAATTTCAAATCTATATTTTAATTCCTAAAGGTCACTCATAATAGGTACCTACCTACGTTTTCAAGAGACCTCTAAAAAATAAATATCAACGAAGTAACAATTTTTTTTCATTGAATTTGATCAACAAAATAATATAAATTAATTACGAGACACTTAATAAATGTCTCGAGGCAAAATTTACTACCGCACTGTGAGTATCAAATATTTATAATTTTTTAATTTTTTAATTTTTTTAAAATTTTTTATTTTTTAGAGGTCGCTCAACTCTGAAAATTAAAATAATTATGAGTGACCTTTAGAAATTAAAATATCGATTTGAAATTTCAGAATCGAGATTTTTTTCAACCTAGAAAATGATAAAATAACGGCTAAAAATTAAACAAAAAAAAAATCAATTTTTGACGATTTTGGAAATTTTTAAAAATCTTGAGCGACCTTTAAAAAATTGTTTGAGCTGATTTTTTGAGGGGGCTCTTAAAATATAATAAACTAACATATTTTCACAAGAGACACAAAAATCGTTTTTTTTTTTGGACCACCCATTTTAGTAATTAGGCAGTGTTTTTTAAATTAATACGACTCACCAAAGTAAAAAAATAATTCAAGTTAATCATTTTTACTGAAAATTGCAGGTAATTTACGTATCGGATTGTTAACGTGAAAATATAAACATTAGACTACTGTTGACTATTCCTGTTATCCTGTTAAACTGTTAAACGTTTTTTAAGCTTTTGAAGAAGAAACTACATGGAATTTTAAAAATTATGTCTGCTTTTATAATAAAGGAATGGTAATTCTAAGATTGTTTAAGCTTATTAACTAAAAATTATTGCTTACTTAATAAAAAAATTATTATTGTCCTCGATAATCTATTAATGATTAATAAAATCTTTACTCTCTTTCCTTATAAGACTGTATGTACACAAATTGGAGGCGTTCCTGAACAATCGGGCGCGAGACCTGTTAAAATATCGCCCAGCGTAAATTATTAAACAACACACCTTGAAGCATTGGCCGCTAGAGCTAGAGCAGCACTTGCCGGGGTACCGTTTCGTGACTCACGCTGGACGATATTTTTTGTACAAAATCCCGTCCTTAATGTTTGTAACGAGAAAGGAAGCTGCTTGATGAAACAATCCCAGATAAACTTGATATCGACGTCGTAGAACATTCTTTGACTTCATTTAATAAAATTTTTGAAGAGAGTAAAAGACAAAAATGCAATTAACTTATGTTTATAGAAATGGAAAAGTATGTTTTTTATTTAATTTTATTGATTTATTCCATAGCGTAATAAAATTATAAACATTTATGAATTTCTATTGAAGAAAATTTCCCGGCACTATTGCCACCAAACTTCGAAGATGGGTTTACTATCCTTCCCTTACATATGAATTTGCGTAGGCTTATTTCTCTCTTACTTATTTGCTGCTTGAGGTGGGGCACATTTGACATATTAATGACTATATTAGCATCGTTGTACATTATTCACGCATGCTATTTCTTATGGTAGATATTCGGTTGTTTTGAGAGTTTTATATGCAGTGTATTAGTTCATATCTCTGTGTTTGTTAAACTTCAATCAGAGCAACTTTGGAAATTTGGAAAATATTCCCAGATCCTCTTGCATAAATGCTAAAAAGTGGTCTACATCAGTTGTGTAAGTGCCCTGCATTCATAGGCCAGGAAATATAGAGTTGGACGCGACTTTTTGTTTTGGCAAGCTGAATTTATCACTATAGATGCTAAATATTATGTACAATAACATATTAGTTTCCACAGTCATAAAAATGAGGGGAAGATTGTTTACAGGGTGGTTAATTGTATAATCTTTAAGTAAATTCACGTTCTTCGCTTATAACGTTTTTTCGTTCATTTCCACGAGAAAACAGTAAGGTACTTTTTTTCGTTTTCAAAAGACCTACAAAACTAGCCCTCGAGCATAAAAAAAATTTGATTAGATCAAAAGTTATAAACATAAGAAGTTTATTTATGACTTTTGAATAAAACATTTATAAACTGCGTTATTATTACCAGAACGTTTTGGCATCGCATCCTCTCATTCCTTGTCACTGTTTAATAACTCACACGAAATCTGGAATCGGTAAGTTAAACAGTTTATAAATTATGGCCTTATAAACAAATGAACTAATTATTAGTCTGGACAATCCCGAGCATCTTCCTCAATCGTACTGATTTTTTTCATGGTAGACTTCATAATAATACATTGAAATCAATCATTTCTTTTTTAAATTTCAAATTTGCAACCTGGAAATTTTTTATATTTCTTAGCCTTAGTTGCAAAATGAATTATACGACGCACGCGCATGATATAGTTATATATTATTACATATTCGGAAAGCTCATGAAGAAAGCTTTAAGTCAAAAAAAAGTGTCAAGATTCGTTGAAAAACAATGGAGTTACAGACTGTCAAAGTTGATGGCTTATTGTTAAACAAATTAGGTTGGTAGCGGCAAAAAAAATACTGTCATAACCGGCAACCCGAGTACTTTCCCAAATAAAAATATTTTATTTGTGGAAGTATGTTAAGTGCATAAGAAATATTGTTAGAAGTCAGTGGGCCGCTTGATTTTTCGGCGAACCGTGGCACGGCAGAAGGGTGGGGGAAGCGAACGACAGCGAGTCCGAAGAAAATGACAATAATATTCACAGTCCTGCCATTAAAAAAGCGAAATTCGCTTGAAAATAATATGTTTGACAGTCTGTAACTCCGTTGTTTTTCAACGAATCTTGACGATATTTTTTTTAACTTAAAGCTCTTTTCATAAGCTTTCCAACATGTAATAATATATAAATATATCACGCACGTGCGTCGTATATTTCATTTTGCAACGAAGTCTAAGAAATAAAAAAATATTCCAGGTTGCAAATTTAAAATTAAAAAAATATATAGTTTTCAATTTATTATTATGAAATCTGCCATGAAAAAAATCACTGCGATTGTGGAAAATGGTCGAGATCGTCCAGACTAATAATTAGTTAATTTGTTTATAAGGCTATGACTTGTAAACTATTCAACTTACCGATTCCAGATTTCGTGTGAGTTACTAGACAGTGATATAATAACGCAGGTTCTAAATGTTTAATTCAAAAGTCATAAATAAACTTTTTCTGTTTATAACTTTAGATCAAATCAATATTTTTTGACGCTCGAAGGCTAATTTTGTAGGTCTTTTGAAGACGAAAAAAAAGTACTTTATTGTTCTCGTGGAAATGAACGGAAAAGTTATAAGCGAAAAACGTGAATTTACGTAAAAATGATACAATTAACCACCCTGTAAATAATCTTCCTCCCATTTTTATGTCTGTGGAAACTAATATGTTATTAGACATAATATTTAGCATCTATAATGATAAATTCAGCTTTCCGATACAAAAAGTCGCGAAATGGTAATTTCCCAGCTCTTTTTCTTGGCCTATCTCATTCAAAAGATTAAATTGATGGATGTGTATTCGAATTATTCATGTGTTCAGGTAAAAAAAAAATATGTGGAGAAATCCAAGCGTTTGAGGAAAATAGAAGTTAATGAAAATACAAAATATGCCATGCGACGAACAAATCACAACTTTTTTTCTATAAAAGTATTTAAAACTATTGAGGAAATTAAAATAATTTCTAAAACGGAGAAGAATAGATTGCCTGACGGAAATTTAAAAATATCGACAGCAAGGAAGAAAAATGTATTACTTCTTGTCATACAGAAAGTACTAAACTTTCCCAAAAAAAGACAACACGCTTTTGCATAATGAGTAATCCAAAACAGTCTGAGGTTATTATATTTCAAGCATTTTAGAATGGTTTTAAGTAATGGTTAACACATTAATCCTGTACGGAATCATTTTTATATGACAATAAATATTTTTGTCTTTACATATCGTTTTGTAAACCAGTTCTTTAATCGTTTCCTTTATCTGGAAGAGTTCATTGGTATAATATTTTTTGTTCAATGTCAATAGGGTTGTTCACTATATAAACAAACCATATACCTACAAATTGTTGTTGAGTCAAAGATTTTATATAAATTTTTTTTTAAATATATGACAAATTAGTGGTAGAAATCATTTATGAATTTTTGCGATACTTAAAAAAAAACTAGTCTGACGTCATAAGGGGCAATTGAACAAGAAGCGATCCTATTGCTTAATTTTGAAGAAGACGAAAATATGTTAAAATTGTCCATCAAACCCTGCTGCCTTGTTTCCTGTTTTTTAAACAAAATTGACACTAGTGACAGCAGTCTATCAATTAAGAGTATTTGTGATGGTTATTATTAATTTCCTGATTGTAATGGATTCAACAAAATTTAAGTGGTGTTTTGTTCCACATAGTCAATTGCATTATCTCCATAAGACTCCCGAACTGCGCTATACATTTTCCATAAATAAATAGGTATAGGTAGACAGACTGACACTACTGACAGTATTGACAGAGCGTCTTCTTCCATTTTCTTACCTTTACGCAATCATTTACACATAATTTCACTACAAGGTGCCCCTTATGACGTCACAGCCGTTTTGACATATTATAAAAAAATCAGTTTTAAATAATTATTTTAAAACTGTTCTGACGCATTTCTCAATCTCTAATTGTGTATACACACTAGTTAGTACGTGTAGAATTATATTATCTACTTTTTGAAATTTGGTCAACAATCTTACTGCTAGAAAAATACACGTACGTAACTAAATAAAAATATTTCGAATAATACATATACTGTTTTCTCCCCCCTTGTGTCCTAGTTTTCCACAGTAAGTTACGGCTATGTCTCTATTCCAAACTATATTCTTCCATCCGGCTTCTTTATTAACTAAACGTCAAGCTGCTGACTTAATAGGGTGCGCTAAAACAATATAATCAATGAAATTTAGACGACAGGAACTGCTATTGTGTCGGCGTCGCGTAGCAGGGCGCTGGAAAATAGCATTATACTTCACGTCGAAAATGTCAAACGGCAATTGAACTGACGTTGTGTAATGTTTCTGCGTCAATTATTGAGAAGGTTTAAACAGTCATTACCTTTATGTTTCCGTAAAAATAATTAATTTGTTTTTAGTGTTTGAAACCTGTAAAAGTAAAATCTGAATCACAGGGTAAAAACTTTCCCTATTTGACAGACTTTAATTAGTGAAATCCGGAACATCACCTGAATATACAGGGTGTCCGGTAGCTACGGGGAAAAATAAAGGGTTATATGGAGCAGGTCAAACTTCATATAAACTTTTTACCTAGGTGCCATTGTTGAGGAGTTATTGTCTCTCAAAGTAAGAAGATGCAAAATGAATAATGCCCATGATTTCTAAAGGGTTACTTTTATTATACAAGGTCGGTTGAAATTATGTTCTAAAATATGAATTAAAAGAGGTTACTTCAGTAAATGCTCGATATGTCCTCCATCTAGATCAATGCACTTCCTTATTCTTTTAAGATTATTTTGTTGCACTCTAAATAGCATTTGTGGATTTTGTTTAATTTCATTACAATGATGTTCTATTCTTGCCATCAACTCTTCTCTTGTATAAATCGGAGTTGAATACACCAATTATTTTAGGTAACCCCACAAGAAGAAGTCGAGGGGGCTAAGATCTGCTGACCTAAGTGCTCATATGTGTGGTCCGCCTCGCCCAATCCACCTATCACCAAATGTTGCGTTGATGTAATTTCTAACTTCATGCATGAAATACATCTCTTGTCTTGTTTGCAATGGCACATTTTCTAGTACATTTAGATAGTGTTGCAAAAAAATCTATCCGGTAAGAAAAAGAGGCCTATTAATTGGTTCCGATTAGTAACCTCTTTTAATCCATATATTTCATTTTTAACTTTTTCCTATAGCGTTGTGTCTATACACAAAATACAAAAATTTAATTACCTTGACAACGGTTCATTTTTTCATAAGTCATGAAGTATACCTTTTTTGTAGAAAAGTAACAGGGCTATTTGCCTGCAAGGGCGAAATGTCAAATTTGACAGCTCTGTCAAAGTTGCGTAAATTTTAGAACATAATTTCGACCGTCCTTGTATAATAAAAAATATTTGATTCAATTTTAAATGTAAAAAGATACATTTGAATGAGATGCTTTGATCCCCCAAATTTCAAGTTAATCAAAGTAACCCTTTAGAAATTATGGGCTATATTCAACTTCTTACTTTGAACGACAATAACTCCTCAACAATGGCACCTAGGTAAAAAGTTTATATGAAGTACTAGCATTCGTTTGACCTGCTCTATATAACCCTTTATTTTTTTTCGTAGTTACCGGACCGCCTGTATACAAATACAAATACATACTTACATTTGGCGTAGGGTATTTCTAACGCAAATTTTTTTGAAATTACTTTGTCACATTTTCCATAAATAACAAACAAATTAATAATAAATAATAAATTAATCCAAAAATGATTTATCAATTTCTAACGTTAGATATAATGATGACTCATTTATGGCTTACAGATACTTGTAAATATTGTATTAACCCTAAATGCACACATATTTTGAAATTTATCTCAAGCCCAACCTCGGGAAAATGGCCTTAATTTTTTTAGAATTGATGATCCTTTCAATGAGTGACTTACAAATTTTGGTTTAGAGCTTATCAATATTTACAAATGACTTACTAATGTGAAGTTTGCACCAACATTTTTTCTCTATATCTCCTTAATGTGCGTCTTACAGACATACGTTTTTGACTTATAAATAACTTACTGATAAAACGATTTTAAATTTGGCGACAGAGGCGGGGTTGATTAGTGTCCGTTCGGTCCTAAACGATTTTTAATTGCTAAAAATACGAACGTCGACTTTATACACCGTGTCCACCTAGTGCGCGTAAGTCCAATATCTAGGTTAATAAAAGATATAATTTAATTTTTTTCTACAGAGTTGCCTACTTTCCCGAACTGCACAAAATGAAAATATATTTGCATGTACAAGGTGTACAGTTTTTCCCGTGCAGGTACCAACTTAATTTTTTTAAATAATAACCTATATTTTTTATGGTATTATCGAATTCTACGTGAAAAATTAACGGGACTCTGTGTTATGATCCCTATTAAAATATTGATAGTTTTCGAGATAATCGATTTTTCATTTTTTTTCTTATGTTTCGTCACTTCTAGTAGACATAATTATGATTGTGTGACAGCTAGAAATTATTTTTTTTCAGGAACTGTAGAGTGAAAATGGCTCTTTCAACAAACGTGTTAAAAGTTGACCTGCAATATACAGGGGGCAAAAAAAATCATGCCAAACCTGATAATTTAAAATTTGAAAAATCAAATAGAACACCCTGTGTTATATGATTTCATTAGGTGCCTTTCTGTAGACCCTACAATTTTTTAATAGCTTTCCCTATACCTAAGTCGCGTAGTTTTTGCAAAAAAACCCATTTTTTGTAAAATACCGGATTTGCGCCCGTTCCTTTGTCGGGAAAAATATTGTAAGGGTATTTATTTTAATCTTGCGACTATGAGTATTCTTTTTTCAAATTTCTATTCATCCAAATTTTTTAATCTGCAATTTCACTAATAACTTTCCTAACTACGGTAACAGTGCTTGATTTTCAATATGACACGGATGAATTCTTCAATATTTTATTTGTCTAGCTTGTAGTGCGTAAGAGTGCGAATATTTGATGGTAGAGGCCGCGGGTGTGGTGTAGGGACGGGGATTTTGAAGGAAGAGAGAAGTGATGGGGACGTAGAAGTGGGCAGTAGGGCAGGAGGTCTGTTGCTGGTTCCAGGAGAACGGAATTTAAGTTTGTGTTTGGAGTATGTAAAAGTTCTGTAACTATTTTCCAGTAGTGTTTGCAAATAAATGCAATTGTGTTATTTTCTCCACCGAGTTGAATTAATTAAACATCGAACCCATACCCAGTTTAGAGAGAGAGGTTGCAAGCTTTTGAAAACTCCAAGGTTACTACTAATTTCCTGGCACTAATATTTGGATTTTCAACAGCAGACGCCACAACTTTAAACTAAATATTATCGTTGTTACTTACTTTCATGTCTCCTGGTAGTTTTCTCATAATTCACATTTGCTGTTCATTCAAACCTTTCCTTCACATTTCAAAACAGTGGGAATCTCTGTAAATTTGGATTATTTGCTTTGTAAATACGTGTTGCTAGCAAACATTTCCCATATTTTGCTGATTCTTAATCACTTGTAGCGATTTTATGGTTTTTTGATTTTATTTACAAATAAATGGTAACTTTCCATAAAGACTTATTTATTAAATTCAAATATCTAAATTTTTCAGTTATTAATTTTTATTTTAAATATGTTTCTCGCTAGTTTGCCTCTTAATAAAACAGCATAACTTGAAACATTTGCGCAAAATATCTTCAATATGGACATGGAACCTCAAAGAGCTGTCAAATCTTACTCCTAAGTCAGTTACGACGTTTACTCGTTGAAGTGTAATATTATCTACGTGGTATCTGAAAAAAAAATACATTATTTTTACGAGTAAACGTAATAACTAGGCTTAGTGTACGTGCAGAGTTTAACGGTGCGTAGGTCGGTGTCCTTCACAGCTGACTCGCGTTTTGAACTGTTCAGTTATTTGTGGAACCTTGTAGTAGTTGATGTCGCGTCGATACCTTTTTTACGTCTGCTGTAAATTGTATTCGCCGTGTGTATTTAAATAACTATTTATAAATAGTAACATAATTTACATGAACAACTATTAGTTGGGGGAAAAAGTGAAGTAAATTGCCAAAAGACAAAAGAAATAGACGGAAATTATTTCAAATGTGATTTGACAGTGATCCCGAAGGTTACAGGGACATACGTATTAAAGGAAATGACCTGTTTTATACTGTGTGTGAACGCATTATAAATTCTTGTTACAAAACTAAAGAGACAAGACATTCGAAGAGCAATGCCTCATCCAGCGCTAAATACTTGGAATCACATGGACTATCCCTAAATGAACAATTTGATGTAATGGATGATGTACAAAAAAATATAGGTATACGATGCCAATAATATAAGCCCAGTCAGTAGTACAATAAAAGAAAAAATGCAGTGTTGGAAAAAAATCCAGGATTTTGGAAAATATATGTAAAGTCTTATCTGCTACATATCAGGAGTACCAGCAAATATATTATACAGGGTGTTCCTAAATATCATGTACATAAGGGAGGGGGTAATTCTTCGGCTTATTTCATGACTAAAAGTTCATATAAAAATAGGTTCGCAAACGCATCGTTACAGATCTACAGGGTGTTGAAATTTTAAAATTTTTTTACTTTTTTTCTATAGCTCCCACAGTTTTTGACATATTTAGCTCAAATTTGGAATATAGGCTACGCTGTAGGGTTTACATAATTGGACATGCCAAATGGTCGTGATATTCTACATAGTAGGTAGATTCTAAAATCAAAATTGAATTTTATGTTTTGTTGAGAAACTATTTTGTCTCATGATTTTTCGCATCTGTGACCGTTATCGAAAAAAAAAAGAAAATAAAAAGCGATTTTGTGTAACTCCTTAAATGAAATTTAAATTCTTAAAATGGTCCAGTAGGCTCTGGTTTTATTTAGATAATCTCTTGTTTCTATTAATTTTGACAGTCCGCATTTGAAATCGTAACTTGGGTCTGCATATGTTTAAAAATTAAAGGTTTATGTTATAAACTGTAAGATTTATAACATAAATACTCATTATAATCTCATAACAATGCCAAATTTTACGAATTTTGAAATGGCTGAAATGCATTTCATGTATGGCCTTGCGAATGGAAATTAATGTAAGAGAAGCTAGACGTCTGTACATGGAGTGCTATCCCAATAGAATGATACCTGATCAACGAATATTCTCAAATATTCATAGGCGCCACTTTCAACAATTGTTGTAACATAGTTTCCTTGTTATGGTTATTATTTAGGTTTTTGTATTGTAATAAATCATTGCTACAAAAATCGAGTCATCCCAGCTTTAATTTTTAACAGGTAGTGGCGAATAAACTTTCAAAATTCACTAAAGAAAACTTAGAAAAGCACGTAGTAATATGTTTTAACTTCTTCCAATATGCCACGGAAGCCTTGTCTCAACACGAAGGTTAATCGGGTAAATGGTGTCATTTAAATTTATATAGGTATTTTATCCTCTACTTAGGCTTTCTCTTTGGTAATAGTTGCGACATATTCTCTGTAAACATATTAATATTTTCATTCGTAATCTGACTACGGTCCTGTTAAACTCCGCGACACACTAAGCCTAGTAATAATTTTTCATTTTTCATAATTTAAAGACACATCATTTGATTTACACAATTACACTAATAAATTTCAGTCACTCTGAACTCGATTGCAATCATTAATATGTTTAATATCCAAAAATAATTTTAGGTCAGCCGCAAATATTAAGTACCTACAATATTTTATGCAAATAGAAATGTCATTTAGAAATAACAAAAATAATATTGGACCCAAAATAGCTTCCTTGAGGGACACCGGAAAATAGTTATTTTGTCCAAATATAGGTATAATATTTTGAGGGGCTGAACACGATGCCATTATTAAAATTTACCCATGATCTTTATATTTCTTAGAAAAGCCACCATTTGGGTGAAAACTGGACCAAATATGGTTCAATACTGATTTTTTCCTAAATTTTGTCCAAATATATCATTTTCGTAGTATTTTGAGAAACTGAACCCGTTGCCATTACTAAAATTTACCTATGATTACTATATTTCTTAGAAAATCCACTATTTGGGTGAAAACGCCAATATACAGGATGTTAATGAACATGACAAAATTTTAAAGGGGTGAAAAAGAAGCAAAAACTTGGAGTTAACTGATGTCACAAACTTGTATCGGAAGTTTAAGGTCATAGAGATAAAAGCTAATTGAAAATGTGTTTAAAACTGTTTTGGAACTGCTGAAATACGGTGTGTATTTTGAGCTGCTGAATACGAATTTATTGGGTAGAAGTTTGCCCGGATGTCGATAAGTTTTTTATTAACAAAAAACTTGCAAAATACTGAAAACTTAGTTTTTGGCAAAATGAAAAGTATTTTCTTGTTCTTCGACTCATTTTAAGAAGAAAATCTCTCCTGCAATTTTTTTTTGTTAAACGCATAGTTTTCGAGATAAACGCCGTTAAAAACTCGAAAAATGCGATTTTCAGTTGTTATTAACTTTTGATTGAATAGGTATTTTGTAATTCTGCTGACGGCGTTTGAAAGTTCACTTTAAATATCACTATTATTTGAAGCTATAAACAAATAGCTATTGAGCGTTCAGAAGGGTGCGCCGCCATGTATGTAAGAGAGCGGTTGCCTTCTTACAGGCGTTAAATACACGATATTTACGCGTACTCTTCATTTCTAGACCAAAAAAACTCTGAACGAAACATTAACAATTTATTGAAAATTTGAAATATTACAATAATTAAAATTATTATACGGTAAATAAGTAACAGTTTTATGTACGATTTTCTAAACTGTAAAGGTTTCAAATATTTTTATTCTTACAAGTATTTTTTTCATACATGCACAGAAAGTGCAGTAACGCTTTTGAAGTCGATTGCAATTACATGCTTTTGTGCGCCACATTGCACAATTGCAAGCAGCTGGTAATTCTTCGGGAGGTGGTATTAAGATGTTTACCCCTCTCTGGCAACAGTAGATCGTTTTTAATAAAAAATCATATGAAGTTGGATCTAATTCGTTCATATGTGAATTTAAAACATTCGTTTGAATATGAACAACGTAAAAAGCCCGTAAGATGTGAAGTCTAATCGAATCAGAAGTCGGTGGCAAATTTTCTATTGCAGAATTTTTGTGTTTATAAATCCAAACCCTTAATTCATTAAATGATTTACAACTACAATCAACATTTCTTATAATATTAACTAAGAACTCTTCAGCTTTTTCTATCATAATTTTCGACATTTTCTAATTCATTTACTAATTTACTCTTCGTGGTTTCTTTTGTAAATAAATCATCGTCAAATAATTTGTTTTGAAAATTTTGCCGACTGAATAATTTTATTTCTACCGCTATCTGTAGGTACTATAGTACGATCTTATACGATGCAAAGTAGAGCAAAAAATTGTCGGTCTTTTATTAAAGGAAAATCGTGTCATCATTTTTAGGAGGCGTAAGATGAACCGTTTCAAATTTAAAATGAAATTGAATGTAAAATCTGAAATACCGCCGCATACGCACTGTGTTCTGGTACTAGCTGTAGTCGGCGGTTATACGTCAAATACTAACCTGACGAGCTTGATCGTAGAGCAGGGAACAATAAACAGTGGTGCGTACAGAGGTGAAATGTAGTACATATGTGGAATTTAAATAACGAATTGGATTTATAATAAATTACATTTAAAACAAATAGTTTATGAGAATAAAGGGATTTTTGTAGGAACAGGGTTCCAGACGTGAACTGATCTCTTCATCGCACCCCATTACGATTCTTTTTTTTATAAGGAGAACGAAGTTTCAAAGCAAAAACCTTGTATAACAGATATACTATAAATATTTACAGAATGAAAACAAAATATAAATCCTATGATATGATTCTATCAAATGAAAACACTAACAACAATTCTCTACCAATCTCAACAAAATAAGTTATTTTTCTATCAAACAAGAAATGTTAACAAAATATAAACAAAATATAAATTCTATGATTTATGTACTGTACGCCAAACTGCATTTTTCTCATCTTCATTTAATATTAATTTCTTCTTTGCACACCCTTTTTTAGGTTTCTTACCGTCTCCTTCAATTTTCTTCTCTCTTAAAATTTTGAATACAGATAATTCGCTTACTCCAGTATATCTAGAACATATTTCCACCAAACCAGTCTTCAGTTTCATGGGATGATCCTTTTCTAAAGGGTTATAGACATTTAATATTACGTTTTCTCTCTGTAACTTAATATATATTTTTTTGTACCCACAGCAGTACATCCGGCTCGCGAACATCCAGGCACCACCTCCATTTCTCCATATAACCACAACAGAGCAATAATAATACAAAAAACTTCACTTCACTAGCACAGAAAATATAATAGCATTCACGATTCACAAACAACAGCCCGAAACACACACACAGCACACAAATAAAACACTAAAAACACTTTTGTTACGGAGCACAAGAAATATGATTCCACTCACAAATTCTCAAATAATAGCGCGAAACACACATATAGCCCGAAAGAAATATAATTGCAGTTATAACAATTATAACCTCACAAATATCGCGAGCGAGAAACACGCAGCACCAATACAACCGAAACGAAACTGACCACGCCAGGCCGGCACGCGCGCCGCCGCAAAAAACACAAGACACAAGTCATATGAGGGATAATGAAGGGAGTAATAAATGTATTGTTGTCCTGCCGCCCAATGTGCGAAGGAGATGCCTTTGTTTTTCATTTTGTCCTTCATAAATATATAACTGTTAATCCATAATGCATAAAGAAATTATTCAATTTCTAAAACCCCCTATAAAATGTGTTGCACTGATTCCCTTGACAGGCAATGATTTATTACTTTGCATCGAATACGATCGTACTATAGTAACTTTAAGGTTTTTATTTTTTTGACAAATAATGCAAATATCTGATTTAATTAAGCTATTCATCTTGTAATATGAACGTTAATAATTCTACATCTTCAGTGTAGTTTTGCAGCGCGACTACCAACAAGTTTTAAAAATAAATGACCATCGTTTAAGACAAAATGCATTAAAAAGGCGCGGAAAATTTGAAGTATCAAAGATATAATGTTTGGTTAATTCTAATTTGGTTTGTAAACATTATTATAAGATTTATATGAAAAAAAATAGCGAAATTATATTAGTTTTATTTATAAACGATAATAAAAAAGTTTATACTTATTTATATTAAAAGCGTAACATCGTATAATTTAGTTGTTTTTATAATTATTATTTTTTAAACTTGTATAATAATTTTAATTATTGTAATATTACAAATTTTCTTTAAATTGTTAATGTTTCGTTCAATTTTCATCGTTTCTTTGGTCTAGAAATGAAGAGTACGCGTCAAGATCGTGTATTAAACGCCTGTAAGAAGGCAATCGCTCTCTTACATACATGGCGGCGCACCCTTCTGAACGCTCAATAGCTATTTGTTTATTAGTCCATTGAAAAATTACATTTGGGGTTGCAAAAGTCAGAGCACGCAATTTTATTTTTTGGATGTCAAGAGGGGGTTAGTGTAAAGTTAAATCCATGTTTGTGGGGTCGCAACCCTTGTGCGTCGGCCGCCACCTTGTAAAAAGGGGTGCGAATGGTTTTTATACTACTACTTACTATGTCGGGCAAGCTATTCGTCGCATAGAAAATTTGTAAATACATTTTTTGTTGAAAATTAAATTCTCTACAATTTTGGTTCCGTAACTTTTAGTCGTATAACCAAAAATAACAAAGTTATTAACGAAAATACATAAAAATTTGGGAACAAATTTTCTTTTGGTCGTTATAACTTTTTTTCTGGTCATTTTACAAAAAGGAATTCAAGGAATAATATCCATGGCAAGCTTTTTTCAAATTTTATTTATTTATTAGAGTTTTACAGCGATGAGAAACTTACACTATTCTCCAGTGCTAGTAAGTATACATTAATATGAATGATTAGGCGGATAATCTGTTGTTTCTCCATGCCTTCTCAGGATGTGACACGACTTCAGCAGCTTACAACATCGGTAAAATGAAATTTCTCACAACCCTGGATACACGTCCTGAGTTAGCTAGTGGAACAGCGTTATTCCTCAATGAGAGAGTCGACCCTACTTTGCTCACTGCCGTTGGCGAACGTTTTTTTCATCTCTTTATATGGTGGCAATAAAAATGCTGATTCTTTTGACAGTCTTAGATATAAACGATTCGCCAAGTCAGTGACAAAGAATACATTTAATTTGTCTTCACTTCCTCCAACACAAGACACAGTCCGCTTGCACAGCCTCCGAGTCTATCATCAGGTCCAGTCGTGGCTCGGGAATTACAAAGAGTGGGGCTGGAAAAAGTATGGACAAATATTGATGCCTGTTCAAAGATCAAAACCTCCAGCACCCCCTGAGCTTCTAAAGTTGATATTCTGCCGATGCAAAGGAAACTGTGGAGCAATTTGTGGATGTCGGAAGGCAGGCCTCAAATGTTCTGCAGTGTGCCTGAATTGTTCTGGGGAGACATGCAGCAACATAATGGATATATCAAAATTGATCGAGGAAAATGATTTTGAAGATGAACTGCCAACAATGACGCCACTTCATTCTTCATCCTTCCTCAACAATTCAATACCGGAAGCTCAACCAGATCCTGAGTCGCAGCCTGGCCCATCAAAGAGACTGATGACACAGTAGATTGGAAAATATATTTCGATATTTTTAATTACACTAATTATTATGTCAGCTAGAAACTGTCCGTGGATTCTGCTTACTAGGGATACCACTTAAAAAACGCCCCACCAGACTCTATCTCGTAGGGGGTGGGGAAATGAGTCAATAACTAATTAACAACATCGCAATGTCAATCATTAAAATGTTTCTTATAAAAATAATGGAAAGATGAAAGAAAACTATGCCTAATCATTCATATTAATGTATACTTACTATAGTACTGGAGAATAGTGTAAGTTTCGCATCGCTGTAAAACCCTAATAAATAAATAAAATTTGAAAAAAGTTTGTAATGAAATTATTCCTTGAACCCCTCTATCAAAATGCTCTGATGTAATTTTTTTGTAAAATGGCCAGACAAAAAGTTATAACGGCCAAAAGAAAATTTGTTCCCAAATTTTTATCTATTTTCGTTAATAACTTTTCAACAAAAAATGTGTTTACAAATTTTCTGTGCGACGAATAGTTTGCCCAATATAGTAAGTAGTAGTATAAAAACCATTCGCAGCCCTTTTTACAAGATGGCGGCCGACGCACCAGGGTTGCGACCCCACAAACATGGATTTAACTTTACACTAACCTCCTCTTGACATCCAAAAAATAAAATTGCGTGCTCTGACTTTTGCACGCTAAGCCCAAAAAATTTAACATTTCAATGGACTATATAGCTTCAAATAACAGTGGAAAAAAAAAATTCACACTGCAATTACTCATAATTCATTATTTTGCCAAAAACTAAGTTTTCAGTATTTTGCAAGTTTTTTGTTAATAAAAAACTTATCGACATCCGGGCAAACTTCTACCCAAAAAAATCGTGTTCTGCAGCTCAAAATACACAAAAAACACTTGGGTAACTCCATCTAAATGAAGGAGGCAATTGGGACCCTCCTGGCTACAGGACTAATTGGGCCAGTTTGCACTTTTCTTAATCGCATCGAATTCCTTCGGAATTGATATGTGGGTCTCTTGTATTTGGACTTTTGTTTTATCGACATGTGTTATTAGTGTAATTATCTGTATAGGACGAATCTGCTGATAGTTTTTGCAGCTGTCCATTAATTGTGAATTTTCTGGCACGTACTTATAACATTTTCTTTTTAGTCATTTGTGGCACAGAATCGGCCTCAAAATGAATAGCCATCAAAGTTGATGATGGTATTTTCTTAGGCTACTCGGTATTATACGGTGTCGCGGTGACAACTCTATTACAAACCCAACAAAATCTGCCGGATACGCAATATGAAACAGACCCATAATAAAAAAGGTAATAAAACAGCTCTTTCCGATGCCAGCTTGCTCGCAAGTGAAATCTCTGTATCAGCAGTTACTGCGTTATTCAGGAATACGGTACGAGGCTGTAAACCAACCCTTGTGCGACAGCGGGTAGTTGTTTGTAACTACCCATTTGATTAGAAATTGAAATCGTACGGCTTCTGAAAGGCCGTGATGGAGTTAATTATCGAAATTCTTTGTTTGTTGACGTACAAATGAATAACGGGGTTGATAAAATTAATTTTGATAGGAGTTTGTATGATTTCCATGTCTATTGTACAAGTTGATTAGTCGGATATGAACACGGAACACGTAGAATTAATCTTCGGTTAAATGAGTGCGGTTGATGTGAAATAAGTTGTTTGGGAGAAACCAACAATTAAATTCCTACATTAACCCAATTTGGAAAAGACGCTTTTGAAACAATGATTTGTGGTAGTCGGAATTTAAACAAACAGCTCAAATTTAGAACTTTATAAGTCATATCTAATAGTAACAAATTAATAACACGCGATAATGTTAAAATTAATTTTTTGCTATTAGACATAATTTCTATATAATGCAGAAAGCAAAGGTTTTCTTTTTCAGGAAAAAATGTAGAAATTTTTTTCTCACTGGCTCTATATGTTTTTTGGGGTGCTGAATCCGAATTTGAGGTTTGCCACTTCGCCAGACGTCGGCTTCACAAGAAAAATTGCAAAAAGCTCAAATTTTCGGCACTTTTTCTAGTTTTTTAACTATAACTCGAAAATTAAGCGTTTTTTGATTATAACTTTGATATACCAAATAAAAGTAGACGAAATTTCCAGTATAACCCAATTCTTCTGCATACACAATTGCTCTTGCAGCCCTTCTCGCACTTGCAGGCAATGAGTGTCAGAAGCTTCTCTGGAGTTGGGGACATTACGTCGCTCCGGATATAGATCCTGGTCCATCTAAACGGAACATCTGCGAACGCAATCCTGAGCCTTATGCAGGTATTGTCTTCCTCTTCATCTTATTTTGGGTTTTTTCTTTTTTAAAAATAATATTAAACTCTATTGTGCAAAGACATAATAAATTTTGTCCATAATGAACATGAACGACATGGATTCTATTAGAGTTATCTAAAGCCTCCAAATTCGTTGTTTTAGGTGATAATTCTGTAGATGAGGACGACGAATGAATATGAATATTATTATGTAATGGTATGTTTGCTTTCTTTCGTGTAAATACAAATTATTCCAAATATGTTTCCTCTTATCAAAACCTTCTATCTTCCCCTTGAATTAAGAGTAGTGCGATTTCGTTTGAACTAGGAGGCCCGTTGACCATATATGGACCTCACTCACGTTTGTTCTTAAATGTAACCTGGACATACCAGGTCATCATAAAATAATTGATTTTAGAAGTGTATGAAGTTGATAGTAGGGCAACAGCGCGCAGTTAGAATAACGTTTTTAACTTTTTTAGCGGAAAGTCAAGAAATGTCATTTTTTCAACACGCTCTAACACGCTGGATTGTCCAGACTTCAAAACTTATTTCGAACTCTTAACCGTTTTGGAGATACAAATTGTTATAATAATTAAAAAAATGCATTTACTGTAAATATCTTATGAAATATTAGAGGTATTTGAACTAAATTTGGTGTATGTAATATTGGGTCAAGTTTATCGTCTTTGTTTAAATAGATACGTAAATCGAAACAACTGTAGGTATTGGTCAGACCAAAATCCACACTTTATGGTTTTCTATATTATGATACAAAATTTTATTCTCTTTCGAACGGTGTCAGGGTTCCCTATACCTTATCTCTTCTAGTTTTTAGGTTATCTACTGCTTTTTGTGTAATTACCTAAAATCATGTAGTTTCTTGCGAGGATAGCTGTGGAATTTTTAGCAAAACTTCAAAACAAACAACTAAACTGTCACCAGTTATTTATTATGATTTATTCACAGACGTTGCAATGGGATTCTAACCAGAACATTTACAGTTTTTAATGACATATTTTCCACCAATGAGCAGAATAAAGTTAAGAAGAATTCTAAAAAAATCAACTTCATACATAGTAATACACAATTTTAATTATGTATGTTGATAATAATAATGCACTAAGATAAAAAAAAATGACTTATAAAAGTCATAAGTGTTCAATATTACCCCCATTAATAGCTAAGCACAACACCATCAGTCACCGCTTTTGCTATTTCAGGTAATTCATGGAACGCTCTTCGTATTCTAGCAATCAAATCTTCTTTTGAAGCAACGGATGTAGAATAAACTTTTTGCTTTATTACTCCCCAAATATAAATCTAATGGAGTGAGGTCGGGTAACCTCACTAGCCAATTCCACGGTCCTAGGCGTCTCATCCATCTATCTTCAAACATTTCAGTCAGCAGTTGATCGATTTGATTGTGATGGTGAGGTGGAGCCCCGTCTAATTGATACCAACACTTCCTTAGTTGGTCTAAAGGTATCTCATCTAGTGAAGCAACCCTAGAGTAAACTCTAAGTTTCTACTTATGGAATAATTGGCAATTCCGTGGAAGTTCAAAATTAGCTCCAGCTAACTCAGGGGTCAAGGGGGGATTGCTTTCAGTAAGATTATGAACCTATGTCTCTGCTAGTCACTTGTTTAAGCGCCAGGTGATTTACCACTCGTACTACTTTAAGGAATATGACTTAAGAACAAAGAGAAACAAAAATTGAAATACGTCTATTTAAAATATAGAAGTTAGTACACTTGCAATTTTTTTCACAACTTTACTTTATATAAAAATTAATTTAAAATTATAAATTACTCAACTACAAATTGATCTCAAATATTGATGACTCGAAAGAATTAGAAATGCTATACAGAACGGAGTGATATGTCGTTTAGTCCTCTGGCCAACACAATAACACCCCACCAATAGTCCAATGGGTCACAATTGCCTGCCTCCGTTTGCCTCAATCGATGATCAATCAGTAAGATAAGCTGGAACCTTCCCTGCTAATAGTGTGTACGGTTGTAAACGGACAAGCCAATGGTGGTGGATGTGAATGGCTTATGGCAATTTGTCCAGCAACAGCTGCAGTGGTGGCTTGGATGGCAGTGGCTAACACGAAGATCAGACCCAGGCTGTGTACGAGTACTCGTTATTCCTCGTAGATGTGTCAACGGCCAGAGCAGGTTTAAATGAAAAATAATTTTAAGCCAGATCACCAATAATGTACAAAAAGTTTAAAAAACAATCACACTTTCCAAAAAGTTACAAATGTGAATAGGTTATGAACTATGCTACTTATAATTAAGGATGATTAAAATTTTAATCAGTAACAGGGACTAAGTCTCACCCTGTATACAAACTTTTGAAGAAAGTTCGTAATTATGAGAAAAACGGTGCATGTGATTAACAAAAATATCACCCTGTAGGTGAAAAATATAATTTAAGCTCAATAACAAATTATTCAATGACTAAAATTTACAATAATGATTCTACTAAAAAATTGCAAAAGGTTAAAACAGGAAAATTAAAATTCCAAAAACAAGTTACGTTATCAAAACCCGAAAATATTATTGAACAGAAGTGACGATCAAGAAGGTACTGTGCAACTGTGAACACGGAAGTAGCTAAAATTAGTTTTCCAAATAAAATCACCAAAATTTGCAAAAAGGTGTAGCAAATATTCTTAAAATTTCAATTAAAATGACCGGCTATAAGAAATGGTTAAAAACAATTTGACAGTGACTAGTTCACAAAATGGCGGTAACGGATATGACGTAGTATACTGAAAATTCTAGAACATTCGATACGAATCAATAAAAAACTACAACGATCGCGGATAAAGCAAGGAAAAATTATATATTACAATATAGATATGTATAGGTGTTAGGACAGTTGGAAAATCACAAATCGATATTTTAGCTAGATCTCAAATAGATTTCGGCAGATAGGCTACTCACGGTTTACAACACCTTACACTTGTGAATTCCCTGTGATTCCAGAATCCACAAAAACGGCAACTACTCTTAGCAAGTGAGCCCTCATCAATTAAAAAAATCAGTAAGAACCCATCTGCTTGAGCAGAACACGACAAGGTGAAGGTCCTAAAATTTCGTTAACACGGAAAGTGGACTCTCCAAAATGAATTTTTCTGATTCAAGGAACCACTGGGATATTCAGCAACCGCCTGTAAACAATCACAGGCCACAAATCGGAACTACGTTATAGTAACGAACACTCGTGACTATACACGCGAGAAAACAAACCCAAAAACAACGTATCTGCACGAAATATTCAACTTTACATTATAATGGTACACTCTACTTTTACTAATTACACAAAAATCGATATTTTAACAATGGATGACTGAGATTAACTTTGATTTTCCAAATTCCAAGCCTAATTTACAAAACACGTCCGTCTCGATCGCGATTCACGCCCGATCTCTCTAGTTGTTAGTATTCTTTTCCACAGCGCCACTGTAGATTTGACAAATAGAAATTTTAGCAAATGAAATTACGCAACCATACCTACTCATGCAGGTGTTAAGGGTTAACTAATGGTGATCTACTACAATGAGCTTGTGTATACTTACCGTATACAATGTGTTAAAACTATAACGAGCAGTTAGATCGTTACACTAGAAAGTCTGCCACAACCGTTTGCAAAATATTGAGATATTTGTCGGCATTTAAATTTTCGTCGTAGATATGGTAGGAAATTTGGTTATCTTTAATTAGACAAAAAACATTTACGCTAAATTTATTTTGAAAGTTTCTTTCCCGGATAACGTGAGGATTTTCAGATGACCACAAATGAGTATTATGTCTATTAAAAATGCCTTCTCTCATAAATTTTGTCTCGTCTGTCCAGATAATATGTTGCAAAAATTGTGGATCTTCTTGGTATCTCACTAACATTGTTTCACAAAACTGTACACGTTGCACGGCGTCATCCGGATGAAGAGCAGAAAGTAGCTTAAATTTGTATGGATGCATATCATTAGTTCTTAGCATCCTGTGAATGGACGCTCGTGAAATGCCTAAATCATACTCTGCGGCACGAGTTGAGGATTCTGGATAGCACATTTATTACATTATCTTCTGTTGAAGTTATTGGTTTTGGTAAAATTATTTCTGCATAAATACGACCATACTCTAGTTGACTTGCTAAAATTTTTCTTAACTTTTTTCTGCTCATTGGTGGCAAATTTGGATATGTCTCATTAAAAACCGTACATGTTCTGCTTATAATCACATTGCAACATCTGTGAATGAATAATAAATTTAAAATATCAGCATTTGAATATGTATTGTTTTCCATATCTTATAAACACTAAATTGAACTGTCACTGCAAGAGACTTCCAACAAATTGTAAGCAATTAAGCTACTTTGATGGAAAGCTTAGGGGTCTAGCTATCCCCCCTATAAATATTGTTGATTTGTCTTTCTTACTATAAAATACACATCGTTTGAAGCTAGTCAGTGTTTGTCTCCTTTTTATTGAAAAAAATAAATATTTTGAAAACGGTTAATTTTAGGAATAGGGAAACTTCATAAAAGTCCACCTAAAATAACACGTAGAATCCAAAATTGCAATAATATATAGGGTGTTCCATTTAAAATAAGCAAGTTGATGGCGACTTCCGGTATAACCGGAGGTGATACGTGGACGCCATTATTTCAGTTAAGAACGGCATGCCCGAAAACCCGGTACCTATCCCAAATTTTCAAAATTCAAATCAAAGTAGTCAGTCAGTTTCAATAAAGAGAATAATGTCTTTCCTACGTACTTCTTTACAATTTTTGCGTGTTAACAAAAAATAAATCTAATGAAATAAAATGATATTCAATACGTCGCGTCGCGACAGATTTTAAAATTGTAACTATTTGACCTTCATTATTGATATTCTAGGTAAAAGAATTGGCATAATTATTAGAGAAAGCCGTTTCTTGTAAAAGAGCAGATTTACTGCGATAGGTAGGTACGTCTAAAATATTAAGTCGCAACGAAACGGAAAACATTTTTTTGCGTAAAAACTATGAATGCTACAAAATTTTACCAAGAGCATGAAAATATCGAAAAAGGACTGATGCATCAATAAAAAAAATAAATTGATTCCAGCGACCAAATTAAAAGTTTTGATAATTCTTGTACCAAGACACTCAAGAATTTACCACTTGCCCAAGGCGGGTGGATGCGGTTGCTTCATCAAAACATGAGTCTTACTTAGGAACAAGTCCACAGCAAGTTTCATTAAAATCCATAGTCACTTTCTCCAGATATTACAAAAAACATGCTTTTTTTCAAGAACTTTGACAATCAATAGCGGAGGAGCCAAACATTTTTTCTTAATGGAAGTTGAGTCAGATCGTCTTCTTTTGAGCCAAAGAATGTCGCAGTACCTTTTTGATCATGTGCTTATGGGACACCCTGCATAGATCACATTTTAAAATGTTGGCAAAATTCATTAAAAAAAAGATAACTTTAACGTCTTGTAATTTGAAAACAAAAGACTCTTAATTTACTGAAGAAAATCTTATTTTCTTTGTAATTCTATCACCCCAGAATTCATGATATGTTATTCTGAACTGAGTTTTCTGCAAATAAGTTGAAACTTTATGTTTAGAGTGCATGTAACTTTTTTATATTCTGGAATAAAAAATTTAAAAGTAACTTTTCACTAATTAACCCTAAAAGCATAATCGAGGAAAACGCCAGGTCCTTTGCTGCGGAAGTAACGACCCCTGGAGGAAAAAACTGTTACTACTTTTTTAGAAGCAGTTTTATATAATTTGATTTCCGCTTTCTCTCAGTTTTTAACAAGTAATTAAACTGATATGTTCGGGATGATATCACTCTATAGATTGACATCACAAGGGAATTCGTATGATATGCGTAGAAATTTTTCAGGTATAAAAATCTGAAACCAAGTTCCGGTTGAGGTCAGCTAAGCAAAAGTAATACATAATTGTTAGCCCGAGGGGATCGTGAATACGGCGTTTCCTTCAGTTTTCCACCGAGATCAAATTAAATTAATTAGAAGCCCTTTGATAGCCTGCATTTGTTATTTTTCCGGTGGAAATAATTTCCGAGTAACGAAATATAATCTAGAAGCTGCGTAGCGGAAACCAACGGATAAGGAAAATAAGGATAGCTAAAACACGAGATTCTTATGGATGCTCCCTACTTTCATCAATGATGATATCAATATTACTAAGTTACAGAAATGCTTGTATGTATACAGGGTGTTTGGTAAGTCGATGCATTGCTTGCAGGAGGTTATAGTACAAGTGATTTGTGATATATTTTCTTAATATACCATATTCCGAAAACGCTTAGTTTCCGATCTACAGGGTGTTAAAGTTTTAACTTAATTAAACTCACAGAGGATTCAGTGGATACGCTGCCGCTGATAAAGGACTGGTTTATTGCTAATAGATTGAACTTCAATGTTGACAAAATTCAATTTTGCTTTTTACACTTCGCCATATCAATACTTGTGATAACCCAAATAGCATTAAATTTCTTGGAGTTCACACTAAATTGAGTTGGGAAAAACATGTCAATGATTTATCCGTACGTTTATCTACGAAAATTTTTTTACTGCGTCATTTAGATCATGTAGTATCTAAGCCTGTACTAGTATCTGCATATTATGGTACTTTTCATGCCACCATGACTTATGCAATGATGATTGTCGGGAGCACTTCAAACTGCTAAATATTCTTACAATGCCGTCAGTTTACATATTTGAATGTCTCATTTATATAAAGAATAATCAGAATTCGACAAGAAAATTTTCATTTTCATCATACAAGAGAGCGACACAATATTAGGCCTAAATTTCATAGATTAGCGAAATCCAGAGATGGCACAAATTATTTTTGCATTAATTTCTTTAATAGACTTCCATCTGAGATTCGATCACTAAATTCAGACTGTTTTAAGGCCAGAATTAGAAAATATCTTAAGAGGAAAGCGTTTTATAATTTTGATGAGTTCCTTGCTGACCAGTTTTTAGATATTTAATGTATGTTCGTAATATTCACTTTTTTATGCTGTTTACGTTATATTATCTGAATGTGTTTTTGTTGATTGTGTTTTTTAGTGTAGTGTAGTGCTTATATGTTGTATATTTCGTGTTTTTCTTTCTTTGACTTGTGTAAACATTTTAATGTATAGACAGACACCAATAAATGATTTGATTTGATTTGAATAAAAAAATGCAAATTTAAAAATATTGCGGAAACCTTTGAGAATATTCTAATGAAATTTTACAGGCTTTGACAGTTAACAGCAGTACATGTTTCACGATAAAAATATTGTTTTCAGTTTCACCAGTGGCGTGCGCACAGTTAAATCTCTGGATATTTTTAAAGAAAAAGAATGATACGCCACTGATTTTTCTTAAAATAAAAATAGTTTTTGAATTCCATGTTCAATTTCAAACGACCGCACAGCCATCTGCAAATTTCTGTTTAAGATAGTGAATAGTGAATGTAAAAACTGATTATTTTTTTAGACTGATGTTGTTAACTGTGAGGAGTAATAATTTTTTGTAATAATTGCCCCAAAAAAAAAACTGAGTGCATAATTTCTGCTATTTTTCAAATTACTGAAACCGGATTACGCCATGCAATAAATCGATTTTAATTTATTTAGTCGAAAGCGGTGCGTCATAAGAAAAAGAGTCGAGATACCTTTTCTGTTCCAAATTGAACAAGGAATTCGAAAATAATTTTTATTTTAAGAAAAATCAGTGGCGTAGCATATTTTTTATTAAAAATACTCAGAGACGTGCCTGTGCGCACGCCACTGGTGAAACTGAAAACGTGTATTGTTGTTATAGTTCTTCTGAAGTCAGTTGAACATGCATAAAAAACCGAACAATCAAATTTAATGAGTTTCATGGGCGTCCCTAAAAAAGTTTTCTGCTAAAGGTAGAAAATTATAATAATTTGTATATAATGAGTAGAAAATTTCTATTATATGTTCATTTGGCCAACAAAATATTTTATGTCCTCAAACAATTTTATTATATTGATGGTAAATTTCGTTTTGTTCCGTTTCAAAAGGTCTCCAAAATGCCATGTTGTAATAATATTAGTAAACCAAATATCCCTCTTGTTACTTCCTTTCGTAATCGTAATATACCGGGTGATTCAGTTTGATATTCGCGGCCCTGTATCTCTTTTATTTTAACAAATAGCTATAACAAACCCTATATATTTTTAAATCGCCGCTCTACTCTAACAAATGATATTATTAGATCGTTGCCATGGTAACATATGTCAAAATTGCTATAGTTAACTGTTTTTGTTCAAATGGCACACTATATATTTTTTATCAATTCTGGAAGATATTTTTTTTCTGCGTTCAACTATGTAAGGAAGTCTATAGTTTCATTAGAAATATTGCTAAAAAAAAACAGCAAACAAGATGCACCCTACTTTTCATAGCTTTATTCTGAAAAATGATAGCCAGCTGTATCTAAAAAAATTTGAGGTTTTTTAAGACAGAGAAAGGTATACCTTCACCAAGTTTCCTCAAAATTAAATTATTTTTGCGGAAATGAGAAATAAAAAACGAAAAATCAGAAAAAAACCTGTTTTTCGCATTTTTCTTGGAAATTTTGAGGTTATTTTAAAAAGTAACTTCTACAAAAGTTGTAGATTTTTGCATGATCTACAACTTTTGTATTGGACACTTTTTTGTTTGACGACAACTTTCGCCAGAAATCCCAATGATACAATTTTTCATAACTTTTCAACCCCCCAAATCAACCCTCCGCCGCCCCTGCTCACGCACTTATTTTTTTTTTAGGTTTATTATAAGCCCTTTTACCATTTCCACTTATAAAAGTCCAGGTAACAATTTTCTTTTTTTTCCCTCTAAATGAGAATTTTGATCGGTCTCTAATAGTGATTAATTAATTACACCAATTTCCGCAATCCCGCACTGCACTGCTAGGTGACTTGAATTTTATGTCGCATTGGACCAGAGTAACAGTGCGCATTGCTCTTTGCCCGCACGCTCATTCTTCAACTGAGCGTATACATTTCTACCACCTGCACGTTTCGTTCGACCAGATCTGTATATGCGTATGACTAAATAAATGTGGAAACAAGTTTTTCAAATATTTCAATGCCGAGTTGCTGCTTAGCGACCGAGCCTGATACATACCTTGAAATTATTGATCCTTCAATTGACTTCGGAAAAACTTTAACTATCAAAGCCTGTAAAATTTCTTTAAAGTATTCTGAGCGGTTTCCGCAATATTTTCGAATTTGCATTTTTTTATTAAAATTTTAACACCTTGTAGATCAGAAACTAAGTGGTTTCGGAATATGGTATATGAAGGAAATATATCACAAATCAGTTGTATAGTACAAGGAATGCATCGACTTACCAAACACCCTGTATATTGCTATGATTTGTTTGTACGATAACTTAAAACGTACCAAAAAAAGGACTAAAATATAAAGCTCAAAATACATAAATAACACTTGAGTAACTCCATCTAAATGAAGGAGGCAGTTGGGACCCCCCTGGCTACAGGACTATACAGTATAGTAGAAAATAGTTTATAATACTGAATAATAGTTGAGGAAATAAAGCACTGAACCTCTGAAATCTGTGCAGTAAGATGGATCGTGATGCGGTTTTGTGCATTCGATTCGTTAGAGCGTCCAGAAAGTTTGTGACCCTATATGATCAATGAGAAATGAAAATTGCATCGGTGCATAATAAGAAAAATGCATTTTTAAAATTGCATCTCGAAGAATTAAAATATGAAAAATTTATAACTCGGAAAATATTGACGGAAATGAACTCAATTTTGCTACTCGGGGGTTTTTGCGGTCGTTGAACACGAATATCATGACGGCAACGGTCCTTGAAGTACCTAGTGCCCAGGGTGGCTGGTTTCCACGACGTCTCCTGGAGTTTGTGGAAATTCGTTATAAACTTAGCCGAAACTCGTTACCTCGGGGTTTTTGGGGTCGCTCAACACGAATGTCACGACGGCAACGATCTCCGAGGACCTAGTGCCCCAGGATGGCCTCCATCAAGCGAATCGCTGTAAAATGTTAATGCGTCCTCAAATTTTTTTTAAATAAAAAAATTATCTCGGCTCCAGAAGGCCGTAGAAAACATTTATTTTTAAATTCGTGAAAAAATGTCAGCAGTTTCTTTCTTTAAAAGTCATTTTCATAAAATAAAAATTGAAATAGTTATTTGAAAAAAACATACCCAAAAAAAGTGTAACTTTTTCAATCATTTTTTGATCCTTAAAATTAATAAAATCGTAAACATTTTTTAACAGCATGATAATATAACTCTTTACGAAGAAAATAAACCGAAAATCGTTACTGTAGGGCTATCCGCTGAGAAGATCTAGCCAATTTTCGAGAGCGCCTTTTTTTCAAAAAATCGATATATCGAAAAATAATTAATATTAAATTTTTCAAAAATGTACTTTTTTGGCTTGACGCGGGCTATGCTTGCAGTAAATAGCAAATATGGGAACATAAATGTAAACGAATTATAGAAGAAGAGAAAAGAGAAGATTTTTAACGATTTTTTCGATATATCTCGAAAAGTAATAAAGCAATCGATACTTACAAAAAATCAGTCGATAGATCTTTTTAAAACCTACAACTTTTTCATTTAAAATTTTTCAATCGGTGCTATATTTTTTTAGTTATTTTAGAAAAACCGTTTTTTGCAATTTTGCGATTTTTTTAACCATGTTCGCCATTTTCGATCGAGTTTAAAGAACAAGAAACTCAATTTAAAATTTAATTTTCTCTACGGTCATATTTTTTTGTCCAGGTAATAATTTCTGTAAGCATTTCTCTATAATGCTTGGACTAAGTACAAAAATAAATCATAGCAGTGTAACATTAGTTGTAAAAGGGGAAATTTTGTGTTATTGTTTATATAGAATCAGAATGAAAATTGTCAATTATAAATCACAATTACAAACATCTTTCATTTGAAATTAACTTAAGCAAGTCATAAAAGTAAATAAAATTATAGGAATCCTCACCCAGAAGTTGAGTCTGCTCTACATTAGTAATAATCAATTGCAAGTCCAAATTTTAAAAAAATATAAACATTTATATCTATAAAGGCGCCCAACTAGTTATTAACAATCAACAAACAAATCGAAACGCCAGAAAAAAAATATAAAATTAAGACATATAAAACATTCATAACACAATAATATATTATAATAAATTGTAAAGTTTTATGAAATTTTATTCTAATTAAATTTTATTATCCTCATTATAGTGAAATAACGATACTTTGATTTAAAAATTACACAGGCACACAAAAAATAATGTCAAGACGCATAGGGTAGACCCCCCTACTCCTCCGTTTTCGGGGTCGCTGAAATCGAATATGACCATAAAAATTGACTAGCCATTTCCCCATTACCACACCTATACACCCCCTTCTGGGAGTTGAAATGTCAATTCTTGAGATACCGGGGGTTGGATTAATTTTCGGTAGTCTTCATTGTTTTCAGCAGCCTAGAAAATGTAGACGTTCACAATCCACTCGACTTTGTATGAAAATTGACACTTCAACCCCTATAAAGGGGTGTTTGGGGGTGGTAAAATGACGTTAGGAGGTAACGATGGGTTTAATACATTTGTTGTAGTTTTCTTCGTTCTTAGTGGCCCTGAAAACATAGGAATACATACCCTCCTCGACTTTGTATGAGAATTGCCATTTCAACTCCCAGATGGAGGTGTATCGGGGTGATAACAGGGAAATGGCTAGTTAAAATTTGTTTTATGGTCATATTCGGTTTCAACGACCCCAAAAACGGAGGGGTAGGGCGGTCTACCCTCTGGTTGTTGACATTTTATGTGCCTGTGAAATGAATCCAACCCCCTCGTTAACTCTCAGCACCCTTTGCCACCCACATTTGTTTTCAGCAGCCTAAAACACGTAGACATACACAACCCACTCGACTTTGTATGAAAATTGACACTTTAACCCCCATAAAGGGGTATATGGGGGTGGTAAAGTGACGTTAGGTGGTAACGAGGGGGTCTTATTTATTTTTGGTGGACTTCGTTCTTAGTGGCCCAGAAAACAAAGGAATACTCACCTTATTCGACTTTGAAGAGAATTGAAATTTTAACTCCCAGAAAAGGGGGTGTATGGGGGTGGTAACGGGGAAATGGCTAGTTAAATTTTTTTAATGGTCATATTCGTTTTCAGCGACCCCAAAAACGGAGGGCTAGGGGGTCTACCCTCTGGTTCTTGACTTTTTTTTTGTATGCCTGTGTTATTATTATTATTATTATTATTATTATTATTATTATTATTATTATTATTATTATTATTATTTATTTATTTATTTATTTATTTATTTATTTATTTTTTTATTTATTTATTTATTTAAGAAAACACTCAGCTAGCAAAAATATTATTCATCTTTTAAAATGCTCAAACTCTTATCTTCAGGGGTCAGTTCTGCAGGAATATTTCATATACATTACATTCATATAAGTAAACCAAAAAAAAAAGATAACTGAAAACTCAAAGAACTAATTATATCTGTATTGTCAAAATCAAATATGATTCAAATTATGGTTACACAAATTTGATATTTCTTGATGTCATACAGATCATTGTAAACAGTAATTCAATATTGACAATATTTAATTAAAATAATAAAACTATATTCTAAATAATTATTTTCCTTTTATATAACCAACCTTTAAATTCAGTGTCAATGGCCCTTAACATTGAACTAGTTTAATTGAACTATAACTACTGTCACTGTCACAGTTTAAATTTAAGCAAAATCCCATCATGTTCCGAACGGTTCCAAAGGGAATGGAGATTAGCTTTGCTGATGAAATGCCGTACCACATTTGAGAGGCAGCAGCTGCAAATTGTATTCACAGCTACTATGATGCGACGGGATGGTAAACGGGTATGTTAGATTTTTATCTTATTTTTCGAATTGATCGCTTTTCGAATGTGATGTAAGTGTATAGAGTGATTTATTTCAATGTATAGTAACGGTACAGCGTATTTCTGTATTTTTTAATTTTTAATTTTTGTATTTTTCAAGTTTTTGTCTGATATTATGAAAAAGCATGTACACGAATCAAGGAGTTGATGTCGTTAGAGTCTACTTTCAAGTGATATATGCTGGAAGAATCAAGTGATAAACGGCTTATTTACTTATTTTTGTGTATTTTATTTTTCATTATTGATAGAGCTTGTGTTTTCTGTTAGATTACTTGTTTGATAGTTTATCTCATTTAAAAGTTTTCTCTTATATTGGATATTAGCGCTTCTAGCGAACACGACAAAAGTCGCTGCTTTTTAATAAAATTTCCTTAAAATTATTAGATTTGACAACAGTGCATAGCCCAGTTTCCAGCAAAGGTCAAAGGTAGCCTTCGTATAAATAAGACCCCCATCAAAGTTAGATCCTATATACAGGGTGACATAGAAAAAAGTACATTGCATAGTACCACACAATACAGGACACTAAAATAAGAAAAAAAGTTCCTATGAACATGGGTCTGCAAGGCCTTCGGTTAAAAGATACGGGGTGTTGAATTTTATTTCTGTTTGGGTTTTTTTTTTAATATCTTTAGCCAGAGACGCAAGAAATGGATAAAATGTGGTATACAGGTTTTTTTTTATCATGCTAAATTCAAATATGATCTTAGTTTTGTGATTACTGATAGAGGGCGCTACATACAGGGTTCCATATCTATTGAATCGGTCCTAACTTTTTTGTTATACACTGTATGTCATTTTCGACTGAAAAAAATTTGTTATCCCTTCTTTATACGTAAGAAAGGTATACCTTGTCCAAGTCGCTAGAAGCAATGGTTCCAGTACAAAAGCCGACAATGCACGCAAATTATTCAAAAAGCGCCAAAGTAACATTTGCAAAAACAATGATAAATAACAATTAAATAATGTGTCATAATGACACTTGTCAAACTAATATAATAATTGTTAGAGGTATTTTGTGTTCTTGATTAAGTTTTTCATTGGTTTTCTCACTGATTATTCAAAATTGCTTTCAAAAATGGTTCGCTACACTTTTGAAGAATACAGGGACATGATTATGTGTTACGGCGAAGCTAGATCAAATTCTTACGAAGCTCAACGTATCTATGGAGAAAGATATCCTTTAAGACAAGTTCCTAATGTTCGAACATTTATTGATGTGAATAGGCGTTTGGGAGAAGATGGCTGTTTTAGAAAACCAAAATTGAATAGTGGGGTTTCCAGAACTCGTCGCACTGTGCGAAACGAAGAAACTGTTTTACGAATGGTAGAAAATAATCCGAGAACAAGCACCAGGAAAACAAGTTCAGCGGTGCGAAACCTTAACCGTGAATCAGTTAGACAAATTTTCAAAGAACAACTTCTTCGCCCATATCATTTCCAAAAAATTCATTCACTATTGGAACATGACTTTGTTCCTCGTGTACAATTTTGCGAATGGTTTCAAAACCAAAGAGAAAACATTATTTCATCAATTTTGTTTACTGACGAAGCTAGTTTTAGTCGTGATGGTATTCTGAACTTATATAACATGCACCATTGAAGTGATGAAAATCCTCATCAAACTATAATTCGGAGTCACCAATATGGGTTTTCTATTAATGTGTGGGCAGGTATAATCAACAATTACTTAATTGGCCCATTTCGATTGCCCAATCGATTGACAGGTGCACTGTATCGAAATTTCTTGGAGAATGATTTAAACACATTATTAGAGGATGTCCCATTGGCCATTATTGGAAGAACGTATTACATGCATGATGGGGCGCCAGCTCACTTTTCTCGAGTGGCAAGGGAATATTTGGACAGGAGATTTGGAAATAGGTGGATTGGTCGAAGGGGGCCTGTACCCTGGTCAGCTCGTAGTCCCGACCTTAATCCCCTCGATTTTTCATTTTGGGGATTTATGAAAAATGAAGTTTATGCTGTAGAAATACATAATGAAGAACAATTATGGATAAGAATTATGGAATCGGCAGATAGATTTCATAATAACCTAGGAATATTTCAAAGATGCCGTCAATCATTAAGAAGAAGAATGGAAAAATGTATTGAAGTACAAGGGCAACAATTTGAACATCTTCTAAAAACTTAATGTTTTGTTTTAATTAATCATATTTTTCATCATACCATTAAAATTTAATTGTTGAAGTATTTATCATTGTTTTTGCAAATAAAAAAAATTAAAATTCAACACCCCGTATCCTTTAACCGAAGGCCTTGCGGACCCATGTTCATAGGAACTTTTTTTCTTGTTTTAGTGTCCTCTATTGTATGACACTATGCAATGTACTTTTTTCTATGTCACCCTGTATGTAATAAATATTTTGTAATTTGAAACATATGTAAACCGTAATAGCCTAACTGCACTCTTGATTTTCCATGGTACCAGAGAATAGATTGCAAACATAATTATTATTAGCCATTTCTAGTAGTAGTTTATTTAGACTGTAAAATGAAACGACTTTTAAATGTTCAAGAAACCTATTAAGTGGAACATTAGAATGCAAATTCGAGTTACTTTAGATGCAAAATATTGCGCGAGTCATGGAATATTCATTATTAACTGGGCAACTTAGTCGAGTTGGGAAAAATATTCTCACCTCTAGCTGGGCATTTTATGATTAACATTCCTGTTTTCTCATTACCTGTCACTTAAAATGTGTTTTAATTTTGTTTGTGTATATTTAACGTTAATACATGTAGAACTGTTTAACCATTTCTCAAAAACATTATAATAATCTATAATTGTAGTAAAAAAGTTTCATCACTTTACATTAAACGTCCTCAAAATAGTGTAGTAAGTATCAAGTGCTCTTTATTGGTTGAGGATATGTTCGGAGATCGAGATGATGTCGAGATATCCAAAATGTCCGAAACACACTTAATGACCGCATTGTTTGTGACGTTTTTTGCTCGCTCAAATATTGAATAAATTTAATTAACATTAAAAATTAATAATTTAGAAATATATAAAACAAATAACAAATAAGTCGTACATGAAGAAGTTTCCGCTTTGATTATTATTATTAGAATACCGTATATTTACTGTCAACTGACATCTGCTGTCATTAGAAATTTTCGTAAATAATATTTATACCACAACTTGAGCTTCTTGTAAGTTGTTATTGAAGAAAGTGACGATTCAGACTTAGAAAATGCATGGCAAGTAGGATACTCAGCCATAATTCCCGAGGAGTCCAAAGTGAGATATGAGAAAATCTTCAAGTGTGGTGTAACAAGAAAAATTTTGAAAATATCACAGAAAAGGTAATTTTGTTTCAAGAAATTAAACCCTAAAGTCTCCAGCTTATTGGCTGAATAGTCTATGCTTAAAACCATAATATTTTTTTATAAAAGCTGTTGATTTTTCAAAATATGCTACGTTAATTGCTTTTCTTAAAAGGAAAAATTTTGAACATAAAGTTAAAAAATTAAGAATCTTTGCCAGAGTTTTGAAAATTGGTATATTTATAGATTTTGACGTGCTCTTTCCGAATTTTTACTTTGTCACCTCTTTTTTTCCGGAAGTAGCCGCCATATTGGAAAAATGGCGCTCAAAACCAGTTTTTCAACGATATTTCCTTTCCGACTCACTTTACGGTGAAAATAGTTATGTAATAAATTAAACTAGAGAAGATTTCCTATAATTTATGTATTAATCTTTTTTTCTGTGAAATGAATAGTTTCGACGTACGAGCGCCGCAAAGTCTACTCCAACACGCGTATTGGCCAACAAACTCATTCCACACCACCACGAGGTTCCTGGCGCGTTTTTTTTAGTGATATCCCCAGTAGGCCTAATCCACATGTGATGCACTGTTGACTAAATTAAGTGCATTCTCTTTCGCTTCGCTATCCCTGATGGACCTGGTTTTGCGAGTTCTTCGTCTTCAGAACTGAGCAAAACCTCACGGATAGAAAGTTCTTCCAAGGTATCCACGATAGTGTTCTCCTCTTCGACTGCATCACCTTCTTCCTCGATTTCATCGAAGGTTTGCTGAAGAACTGTCTCCGTATCTTCCTCTGCATCACTGTCTTGCAGATCAACATGTACTAATAAACTTAGTCTAAATGTAAGTAAAAGTAAATGTATGGTTATTGGTTTAAAACGAAATTGTGCAACATATTTAAGTAAAGATTACGTAATTGCTATTAATCGCCAAAAGATCGAAATTAAATATTTGGGAGTAATTTTGGACCCGCAACTTACATTTTATAATCATACTAGAAAGACCCGGCAAACGTTGTTTTGCCATATAAATTATTCCTAGGATTATTTTAGTAGATTTTTCATAAAGAATTTTCACTTCTACCATCTATATTATATTTAGTGTTATTCAGTGTATATGGTGTGTATTTTTTTTATTAATGTTAATAGTAAACGTCACTATTACGATTGATGCACAAACAATAATAATAATGGCCGAAAACTGTAGAGAGTGAGAAACAGCTTATTGTGTGAGAGAGATCTCATCCCTACTCCGTTCTGTTTACTGGGTCAGAAGTGACACCGGTCGACGCCTGGCGGGGATAAAAAAATGATCAAGTTATAATTGATCAGTTATCGACCGGGGTTGAAAATTATTGAATTACTAATATCGCTATTAAAAAATAGGGGTTGATGGTAGAAGGGTTAAAATTTAGGATTGTATGTATTTTTTAAAGCCACATCATAAAAAAATAAAAATAAAAAATTTTGTCCAAAAAATTAAAAAAAAAATTTTGGGGTGGACCACCCTTAACATTTAGGGGTATGAAAAATAGATGTTGGCCGATTCTCAGACCTACTCAATATGCTCACAAAATTTCATGAGAATCGGTCAAGCCGTTTCGGAGGAGTACGGGAACGAACATTGTGACACGAGAATTTTATATATAAGATTGAGTATCTTTGCAAAAAAATAGGCAAAAAAATTGGTTTCTTTTATCGTATATCCGCTGAAATCTCATACTGGTGTAAACTATTAATATACAACACTATTCTGTATCCTCATTTCAATTATTGTGCTTCATTATTGATTTCTTGTAATAAAGAACAAATAAGAAACTTGCAAGTGCTTCAAAACAAATGTATGAGAGCTATTCTAAGATGTGATATTTATACTCCAATTAATGCTATGTTAAGTGCGTTAGGTTGGCTTTCGATTGAGCAGGTTATTAGTAGAGCTAGTGTTACTATAATCTATAAAATTTGTAGGGGTGAACAACCGCAATACTTGCAGAACTGTTTAGTGAAACGTTCAGATATACACTCATATAATATAAGATCGAAGGAAGATTTAAACTGTCTATTTTATAAATCAGCAATATTACAGAAGTCACTATTTCACGAAGGTGTCAAATTATTTAATACGTTGCATGATCAAATTAAAAAAGCGCCTAATGTACATCAGTTTACTGTAATAATAAGTAGAAGTAATGTTATGATGTATGTAAGCTATTTATGTGTTTATTTATTTGTATATTTTGTTGTATTATAAATGTAAAAACTGGCTTTTATGCTAATTAAATAAATAAACTAAAAAAAAACATCCGAATTATCGCAGATACCTATACCATTGCAATTCGCAGATAACGTAGCACTTTAGTCCAACCTTTCTGCATCCACAGAGTCCCCGATATCCGTTTTTACATTTGCAAGAAATTAGTTTTAGCAAGTTTGCTGGAGCTGAAGAACTCGCAAAACCTGGTCCATCAGGGATAGCGAAGCGAAGGAGAATGCACTAAATTTAGTCAACAGTGGATTAGGCCTACTGGGAATATCACTAAAAAAAAAACGCGCCAGGAACTCTACCTCATGGTGGTGTGAAAATGGGTTTGTTGGCGTGTTGGAGTAGACTTTGCGGCGCTCGTATGCCGAAACTATTCATTTCACAGAAAAAAGATTAATATATAAATTATAGGAAATCTTCTCTAGTTTAATTTATTACATAACTATTTTCACCGTAAAGTGAGTCGGAAAGGAAATATCGTCGAAAAACTGGTTTGGAGCGCCATTTTTCCAATATGGCGCCTACTTCCGAAAAAAAAGTGGTGGCAAAGTAAAAATTCGAAAAGAGCACGTCAAAATCTATAAATATACCAATTTTCAAAACTCCCCTAAAACTTCACAGGTAACCCCCTTTTTGAGTGCCAACTGATTGGACTAATAATATAAAAATAAATGACATTGAAGCGCCGGTCCAGAAACTTTTTGTCTCTTTATACTTTTTTCGTAAAACGCAATGTTTTCGAGAAAAATGTCAAAATGTGATCGATGCACATCTGATACGCCATTTTCCTCAAAAACATTGCGTTTTACGAAACAAATATCAAGAGACAAAATAATTTCTAAATTAAATGGCTTTCTAGCTAATTAATAATTTAAAAAAAAAATCAAATTTGCGACCAAATTTTTCTGGTTCCAAAGACAAGGGGGCCCACGAAAAAATATCTGAAGGGGGTTTGTCGCCAAAAACCGTAACACTGTGAGATTCCACATGTCATAAAACCCCTGTGTACCAAATTTAGTGATTCTCGTACAACATGTTTTGAGATATAAAAAAGACTTCTTAGGGGTAGATTTCAGGGGGCTGTAACTCCGAAAGAGGGGGCCAGTTGGCAAAAAGAAAAAATACGGGTCCCCTAAATTTGTCTTAATAATCTACCAAATTTTGTTGCATGAATTTCGGGACACCCTGTATATCAAAAACGGTTAACTTTAAGAATAGGAAACTTTTATGAAAGTTCACCTAAAAATTGACGTAGAATCCAAAATTGCAATAATATACAGGGTGTTCCATTTAAAATAACGAAGATGATGTCAACATCCGGTATAACTGGAATCGTTAGGTGAACGAAATTATTTTAGTTGAGAAAGGCATGTCCGAAAACACTATTGCCCAAATTTTCAAAATTAAAATCGACGTAGTCTCTGAAATATGTCTCGTCACTGTGGGACACCCTGTAGCAGTCCAGAATATTAATATAAAATCTGCAACAACTGTAGCATCATCAGAAGAGAATGTTATTTTAAACCCGAATTCAATTTTTCCAATAAATTTTAATAATTGTTCAAATTGTAATTTTAATTTGTCTTCAATAAAAGTTGATTTTTAAAATTCTACATTTATTAGATTATTTACGGCCTCCTGATCCCCAAGTAATGAAATACCTATCGCTAATTTGTAAACGTCACTTACAAATGTCTCAACAAATTCAGTAAAAGTGTCAAATTACCTGAACGTGCAAAAATATATTTATTTTTCAAATTCTAACAATTTTCTTATTTTGACAGCATGAGTTAAAATTTTAAGTTTAGTTAGTTTGTTCTAGAACAACGTGTATAACAATTTATAAATAATTTCACTAATAGAAACGAACCACAATCAATTTTAAGGGCGCCGTTTTATAGACAAGAAATCGCACTTTTGGTAAGACAGCGATAGCACCTGATAGATAGTAGAAAATCNTACAGTGAAGAGATATCGTTTCTAACTTGCTTAGATTTTTTAAACAATTGGACAAAAAATTCATTGAAAATTGCGCATAAAAACGCCCCCCTTAACTGAAATACAAGTTGATGTTCTCATAAAGAGCATTTACGATTAAAGACAAATAAAACTACCATCCACCCTTTACATTTACACTAGCAAAGTAAACCTCTTTTTGATGGGAATTCAGTTGTAGCCTTTGCTTTTAAGTGGTTTTTGTGTAGTCACTTTCTACTCGTCCTGCGTAAAACTCATGTGAAACCATCAAATTCGGATGAAAAACAGATCCCAATTCCCTGAAATCTCTCCCGGAAACATACCGACAGAGACTAATAGGAATTAGCTTTTCTTTTGAAATGAACTAAATGTTCGATCCATAGAGGAATTCCTTTCCATTCGATGATTACAAATTAATGTTCTGTTCGACCAACACAAACAGTGGTAACAATAATTGATGCACGACCGACGTATTACCATAGTAATACCCACAATTTTATGTTTACCCGCGATTTTGTCAAAAATACAGACACTATAAATTTAAAACTTTTAATTGCGGCTACAGTAAAAATGATGTAACGAGCGTTCAAATAAAAACGTGGTCGAAGTTGGCTCTGACACATTGGACGTAGGGAGTAGCTTATAGCGACCTACTTAACCTCATTTCTCAACGAGCTGTATAGCAGCTGTCAGTTTCAATAACGTTAATGACTATAAAACTTTATTTTAAATAATAATCGTGATAACAATAACAAACAATTAAAGGATCTGCGATAAGTGTCCCTCTCCTTGTTCCAAGCACATTTCACACCTGTTCCTCAAAGAATTAAAGACATTTTCTAAGATGCTCGGGGTATTGTTAATTTCACGAATCTTGTCTATAAGTCGACCCTGCAGATGGTTTAAATCAGGAATAGGCAGTTCAAAAATAGTGTTTTTAAGGTAAGGCCACAAAAAGAAATCACACGGCGTAATATCACATGACCTCGGTGGAAATTCATGTTCAGAATTGAGACTTAGTCGATTTTGGAAAACTTCCCTCAACATATTCATCGTCTCGCCTGCCGTATGTGCCCTTGCGCCATCTTGTTGAAAGTAAAAGTTTGTAATTTCGTTTTCTTCCAGCTGGTTAACAAAAGGAGCGATAATTTCTTCTCTATACCTTTACGCAGTGAGAGTACCATTAAAAAAAATAGGTCCATAAATCCTCCTTCGATTGAGAGCACACCAAACTCCAATTTTGTGAGCGTGTAGAGGGCCCTCGACAAAAAAGTTATCAGGTTTTTCAGAAGACCACATTCTCATATTCTGTGAGTTTACGTAACCACTTAAATGAAACCAGGCTTCATCAGAAAAAAAGGTGATATTATGAAGTTCACCGTAGTTGTTTAAAAACTATTCACAAAATACAGCCCGTCGCGGAAAATCAACTTCATGAAGTTCTTGCTGACAAGTTAAACGATAGGAGAACAAACGCAAATCTTTTTTTAACCCTGTGTGGCAGGTACCGACTGATACTCCCACCATTTGTGATAAAACACGTACAGACGTTCTTGGCGCATTTTCCATTATTTGTTGGACATTTTCTTTTAATTCTTCAGTCCACTTTTTAGGTCGGCCGCTTCCTTCTTTTCTTGTTACACTGCCCGTTTCACGAAAAACATTAACACAACGCTGAACTGCACTTTGAAAAATTTTTTACTCAACAACGCCGGGAAATTGATTTTGAAATTCTATGAATCATTCCTCAATAGAATACTTCCATATTCCATCAATCTTGCGTCCATTTCTAAAGTAGGACTCTATGATAAACACTTTTTGTTCTTGAGAAAACACCATTTTAAACGCTTTTTAAAACGAAAATATTCAAATTGATAGCGGTGATATAGCGCTTTGACAGATGACGTTTAAGTTCATTTGCTATACGCTACGCCCTACGTCCAAATTTTCAGAACTAACTTGACCACGTTTTTATTTGAACGCTCGTTACAAAAAATGCAATGAATTATAAACACTAAGTTGTTAAACAAAAAATTGCAAAACGTTTATCTAAATGAAGTTTTAGTTTTCTCCACTAAACCTCATTCCAGTTGAACACATTTTCCCAATCGTCTTAAATTTAAAAATGCTTTATTTTAATCTCTACTCAAGCTTGTCTTATGCGATTCATTAGATCATCCAAATTTCTTGGTCTGTTTTTATAAACATTTTGGTTTATAAAACCCCAAAAGTAAAAGTCCATAGGGGACAAATCAGGGAATCTTGGTGGCCATTGAACTACTGGACTTCTCCTTAAGCCGAAATTGGTGATTAAGCCAATTAATGACAGCAACAGTGTTGCGGATTGGAGTGCTATCCAACTGTAAATAAATATTTCTTTCCAATAAAGGAATATCCTGTATAATGTCCCATAATTCATTATTCATAAACGGAAGAAATACTTAACCATTTAAGTTATTATAAAAAATGAAGGGACCTGTGCTTTAAAATTCCGGAAAACAAACTAACTTTCTGTGAATACTGCCTCTGTTGCAATTACAAAATTAGAATTATTTTCATTCCAAAATCTGATATTTTGAGAAGATACGGTTCCGTTTGTCATAAAGGTAGCTTCATCAGTGAAAATAATATTGCCCAGAAAAGTATCATCATTTAAATAATTTCCCTGTGCCCACAAACAAAATTCCATTCGCCTTTCCTCATCGCCCTCTTCCAATGTCTCAAGAAGCTTGGCCTTAAACGGTTTTATATTATATGTTTTTTTAGACAACAATGAATTTTGTTTTTCGTACAGTTTAATACCAAACTGGCTTTACGGAGACTAATTTTTGGGTTATTGTATTGTATATTACTTGCTGTTGGTGATTTATTGGAACAATTTTCTTTCATTGGTAAACTATTGTCATAACTTAAGAATACCTTCCAATTATGGAAGAATAATTATCCTTATAGAAAAAAAGCAATGTAAAGTATTTTTAAATTTAAGGAGACGATTGGAAAAATACGTCCGACTGGAAGGAAGTCTGCTGGAGAAAACTAAAATATAATTTAAATTGTTGTGTAAGTTTTTGTTTAAAAATTTAGTATTTATAGTTTATTAACTACATTTTTTGTACGTTAAGCATTATTTTTACTGTGGCCGCAATTAAAAGTGTTAAATTTATAATGTATTTTTTCTCTGTCCGATTGGTACTTGTTTTTACTTTCATAACTATCTTTGACCTGCTTATTATAACTTTTAGTTGTCTGATTTTTCAAAGTTTGGCATCCCATATAAAAAAAATCAATAGATATTTGTAGATCAAATTTGGTATATGGATATTTTGATGGTTGTTGAATAGCCTGGTAATATTATCTTTTTGATTAAAAAAATTACTAATACCGCTTTCTGGAAAGCAACCCTTTAAAAAAATCGTAGTAGGCCAGGCTTTTGTCACATCAATAAAAAGATTAATAGAATATAACCACCCTTCAGGGTAGTATTTGTAAAATAATTGGTTTGCGGAAAGTCCACAACCTTCTCACATTTCAAGAGGTGTTAACCTGAAAAACGAGACACTCTATATTTACAGCGGGTGTTCCACATAAAAGTCCTCAGCCTAGTATCTCGGCAACGGAAAGAGATATTTTGATTTTGAAAAAAAGATCGATGGCTTTGTCAAGGAGTGTAACTTGATTTTTTTCATAGCAAATTGGAGATGGTGCTCAAATCGAAAGAATTTTCTCGTTGGCAAGAACTTTGTAACAAGGTTTATCCGCTACTTTGTTCAATTCTAAACAATTTTTATCAAATTACTATTTTTCAAATACTTAATAGTTCCAGAGATATCCGCCTCTACACAATGAAACAATAATAATTATCCAAGTCCATTTAACAGTTTTTTAAGGAATAGTGAAGAAAAATACCTTAAATACCTTATCCTTTTTGTATTAATTCATAATTATGTATTTGTAAAAAATTTGTATAATGCCACTCAGAAATATAAGTAGAAAAACAACTAATTGTATGTTACGAGAGCTTGGCTAATTTAAGGGGTTAAATATGGGTTAATATACTAATCGGAAGTTTTACATGTCAAACTTCAATTAGAAATATTTCAGAAGCAACTAACATATCAATTACGTCATGTCATAGGATACTGTCCAGAAATAAATTCCATCCATAGCACATATTGCTCACCATTTACGACTCGAAGATCCCGAAAGACGGTTAGATTTTTTCTATCTCGTGTCTCACTTTTGTACCAAGTCGACAATAGTATCCTTAAAAAAATTTGTTGCACTGATGAAAGTCAATTTCATAATAATGGTTCGTCAATAGACACAACTCTCATTATCGGTCCGGCAATAATCCGAGATGGACAAAAGAAACTGCCACTCAAAATAAATTCGGAATAAATGTGTGGTGTGGCATACTAGATGGACATCTCATTGGTCCTTTTTCCTTCGAGACACAATTAACTGGTGCACAGTATTTAAATAATTTGCAAAACGACATTTTAAATTTATTAGAAGATTTTCCTGTGGCAACAAGACGCGATATGTGGTGGCAACACAATGGTGTTCTTGCCCATAATGCATAGGTAGTTACAGAGTAGGTACTTGAACAGATCCTACCCTGGAAGATGAATTGGTACAAATGGACCAATTAGATGGCCAGCAAGGGCGCCAGATCTAACGCCTCCTGATTTTTTTTCTATGTGGTCATTGAAAGATATGTTGTATGCTGAGTCAATAGAAGATATGGCGGACTTAATAAATAGGATTATGCTAGCTGGTATTAGCGAAAATGGAAATATTTTTGAACAGTTGTTGTAGTTTAACGTTTTTTAATTTGCATATTTTATTTCACTGTTCTTCAAAATAACTGTTAAACTGACTTGGATAATTATTGTTTCATTGTATAAAGTAATCATACGAAACTGTAAAATACGCTTCAATTTAAGCCTCACCGACTGAGGAACGCGATATTTTTGAAACCATTAAGTTTTTGAAAAATAATAATTTGACAACAATTGTTTAGAATTGAACAAAGTATCGCATAAGCCTTGTTAAGCTCTGAAAAAAATCTAGTTCCACTCCTCGACGAAGCCATCGATGAACGATACTTATATATTTATTTACAACATTATATTTATTGTTAGATAGGTAAAACAATGTGCTACATTATTACGCCATAAATAAATCTAAACATGCCTACTGAACAACTAGCACAGTTATCTACACACTCGCTGTAACTCAGCCCGCGGAAGATCATATCTGATTGAGCCAAATTAGTAAATTCATACTTTATTCGTATATTTACATCAAATACAGGGTGGTCCCGAGGTAATGGGCCAAAATTCATAGGTAGATTCTTGAAGCAAAAATATTGCGATTTAGCCGAACTTACCTTACTCCAAAAGTTGATGGTTAAAGAGATACAGGGTGTTAAATGTAAAATATAATTTTACTTTATTTCCATGTATTTCTTAATAAATGCAAATATCCACACAAAATTTCGTGGTTTGGGATTCTTTGGGTAGAGGAATTGAAATTTGTTCACATTTTGTTTATAGTTCATAGAGGGCGCTAGCTGCAGTAGATTGAATGTGTTAAAAACGACATAACTTTTTTATACTTTTTGGTATGACATCTTTATTATCAAATTCTTATTTTTTTATTATTTAAATAATAATAATAATATAATATCATTTGTAAAAGTAGCTATCTCGCACCGTTTTCTAGATATTTGGCTTTGAAACTTCCAATGCTAATAGTTGAAATAATTAAAATAATTTAAAAATGTTAAAAACAAGGGTTTATTTAGAATTAAAAATTGTAATGAACAGTAAAATAGTAAACTTTAATAAAAATATGTCATTTTGTCAATAATTATTAATCAGTCTGTCCAGCTCTAATTTCAATACACAACGTGTTTATTAAAAGACTGTCTTATTTTAAAGGATAAATCCTTAACGCGAAATGACTTCTTCTCAGGTGTTTATAGTTTCTCCATAAACAAATGATTTCGTGTAACCCCAAAATGAAACTCTCGGTATTCCATGTCTGTATTTATGTATACAATACAATTTAAATTGTAAGATACGACATAATTTTAATCAGGTACAAATAATACTTAATGGAAAGCAATAAGACAAGTGGAAAACGTCAATTATTTGATTTTCGTCCAAATCCTGCTTAAGAAACTTTACCGCTAAATTAATAATACCTGTGGGTCACGTTTTAAGTCACGTGACTCTTTAAATAGGCAAACAGCCCGTAACTTTTTCATTTCTCGACCTAGAAGGGTGCGGTTTGGTTTGTTGGAATCCTCGGAGGAAATACTAGAGGGACGCCAGAGTTAGTTTTTTGATATTTTTAACGGTTAAAAAGAAATGGAGGGGCTTTGTTAAGTCACGTTTTAAGTCACGTAACTTAATTGTAATTTAATGCGACAGCATTGGAAGTTTCAAAGCCAAATATCTAGAAAACGGTGCGAGATAGCTACTTTCACAAAGTATACCTTTTTTGTCTAAAAAAAGTTGAAAAATAAGAATTTGATACCAAATATGACATACCTTAAAGTATAAAAAGTGATGTCGTTTTTAACACATTCAATCTACTGCAGCTAGCGCAATCTATGAACTATAAACAAAATGTGAACAAATTTCAGTTCCTCTACCCAATGTATCCCAAACCCCAAAATTTTATGTGGATATTTGCATTTGTTAAGGAATAAATGAAAAAAAACTGAATTAATATTTTACATTTAACACCCTGTATCTCTTTAACTATCAACTTTTGAACTAAGGTAAGTTCAGCTAAATCGCAATATTTTTGCTTGGGGAATTTACCCATGAATTTTGGCCCATTACCTGTAAAGTACAGTGTGTCTCAATTTCGAAAATATGGGCCTACTGTGAGGATATAAAAAAATTAAATAAAAGGGTGTTAAATGGGATGAAAAAAGTTTCATATTCAATAGAAAGTATTATCTTTGGGATTTGACAGAAACGACTAATGACGTCATCGATTATATGTTTTCCAGAAACATAGCCATTTATTTTCCTGTTAAAAGGGCTCCTTTTTCTAATAAACTTTTATTATAGTCTGTTTGGAAATTAAAGATAAGAACCGGCCATGGGCGTGGTAATATTTTGTTTCCACAGGGTTCAAGGCACCTTCAGGTAAAGGGAGAAGATTAATAGTGACACATATAGGTAGTGCCAGTGGTTTTGTAGATGGCGGTTTACTTTTATTTGAATCTAAAAATACAGGTGACTATCACGAAGACATGAACGCAGATGTTTTCGAAGAGTATTTTACACAGATGTTGGATCTTATTCCTCCGGGGTCTGTAATTGTCATGGATAATGCCAGTTACCATTCACGGCAGACCGAGCGGACGCCTACGACTGCTTGGAGGAAAGCCGATATAATTCAATGGTTATCCGGAAAAAACATTTCTTTTGAAACAAATATGGTGAAAAAGGAACTTTTGACACTTGTCAATCTTAATAAAGATCAGAAAAAATATGTTATCGATGAAATGGCAACAAATCGCCAAATAACGGTACTACGGTTACCACCTTATCACTGTGAACTTAACCCAATCGAATTAGTCTGGGCGCAGGTAAAAGGAGATGTAGCGCGAAATAATACGACGTTTAAATTAAGTGACGTGAAAATTTTGTTAAAAAATTCCTTGGAACGAGTAACTGCAGATAACTGGCAAAGATGTATACATCATGTACAAAAAGAAGAGGAGAAAATGTGGGAACTCGATAATTTAATTGACGTTACTGTGGAACCTATCGTTATCAATCTAGGAGACGAAGATAATTCATCAGAATATTCAGAGGATGAATTTTAATATACCTACTTTTTTATTTTCTTTATTGTACATTTATACAACACTACATTTACTCACCATAATTTGAATTTTCAAAATACATATATTTTTGTGTGGAATAAAAGTCTATTCATTAAATTTAAATAAATATTTTGATAATAATATTGAATAATTTTATTTGAATTACTAAAAACCCTCTTAACCCGGTTATGATGCTTAAAGTAGCCTCATGTTTTGAAATGCTGTTTTTATATTGTTTACTTATAAGAGAAATGGACCGAGAAATTGAAGCGGCATAGACAAAGACGGATTGTCGGGGATTAAATTTTAGCTACCTGCTACAATTTAGTACAACCCGGTCACACAAAGTTTTTTTAAAAGTACACCATCTATACGGATAATGGATAATATAAAAATATTGAATATAAGCACCAGTACTACATTTACTTACGATTTGCATACATAATAACCTTTTATTACTCTCTTTCATTTCTAAACAGACTATAGAGAAATTTTTCTGTATTACTTCCCGTTTAAAAGTTATAGGCAATATCGCCCTAAAGAGCCTCAAAAAAAATACCACCTAAAAATCACATTAGCGGTGGAAGGATCAAGTAATCGTTGGAAAATAATTGAATGTTCGTTGTTTGAAGTGCATAAATGTCATTAAGAATAAATAAAAGGATTAAACTCGATAATTATTTAATACAGTTAAAACCAAAGGAGATGATAACAATAACTAAACTCAAAAACTGATGCAAACACTTTCATACTACATACATATTACTATCTATTCCCTATATGATCTCTCATTTCAAGACACATATCCAATCTCCCCTGACTTGTTTGTGAGCTGCGTTTATTAACATTTCGTCGTTTTTAACTCATTACAAGCGTTTGTGATTTTTTCTTTCAAATGATTAATATCCCGTGAATGTGTTTTGTAAACCTTATTTTTTAAAACACCCCATAAAAAATCAAGGGGTGTTAGATCTGGTGACCTTCCGGAATGTGACGCTCAGACAAATACTGCAAATTGTGAGTTTTATAGTCATGACACCCATTTCTCTTTAAAATTCGTTGAACGTTCCAAATTTAATTCCCGGCTAGCCTGCGGTATAGAATTTCGTGGATTTTGTTCGAAATACTATAATAGTCTAGCTGTATTAACATTGTTTCTTACCCTTCGGTCAATTATTTGATTTTTCCGAATAGAAAATACATCTTCATTTCGTCGCAAGGTCGCCTCCAATCTTGTAAGGGTTTATTTTATTTATTTATTTATTTTTTTATTTATTTAATTCATCCAACGGGATGAGAACCCTTTTACAGGATGAATAGAAACAGAAAATATGTAACACAAAGTAGCATAATTACAATAAAACAGCAAAATGGTATAAAAAGAGACAATAATAACGGAATAGAACATCAAAAATAGTTAAAAAAAAACAACGGCAAAACAATATAAGATAAATAACAATGATATAACAAATATTACACAATGAAAGACAAAAATAAAACATGAGTTATAAGAATAAAACAAAGATCTTAAAATGCGTAAGCACGCTTTATATCCGCAATCGTACAGTTAAATATATCCAGCCGTTCTTCAATGTTACAGTAATTTCTTAGCATCATATACAAGGGAGTTTATGATCAGGAATGAGGCGCTCTGGATACCTTTTTCGATATAACTTTACGGCTCTTCTTGAATTTTTTTTTTGCGATTCGCCGTAAATTAGCAGCATATCAACTTTTTCTCAATGAGAAAATATTTTGTAAGCACAAAAGTTATACGTTTGACGTTCGTTTTGAGTAATGACAAGCATTTTATGATTTTTATGCAGTTTAAAAACCGAACATTCAATTAACGAGCGTTCAAATAAAAACGTGGTAGAAGTTGGCTCTGACACATTGGACGTAGGGAGTAGCTTATAGCGACCAACTTAACCTCATTTCTCAACGAGCTGTATAGCAGCTGTCAGTTTCAATAACGTTAATGACTATAAAACTTTATTTTAAATAATAATCGTGATAACAATAACAAACAATTAAAGGATCTGCGATAAGTGTCCCTCTCCTTGTTCCAAGCACATTTCACACCTGTTCCTCAAAGAATTAAAGACATTTTCTAAGATGCTCGGGGTATTGTTAATTTCACGAATCTTGTCTATAAGTCGACCCTGCAGATGGTTTAAATCAGGAATAGGCAGTTCAAAAATAGTGTTTTTAAGGTAAGGCCACAAAAAGAAATCACACGGCGTAATATCACATGACCTCGGTGGAAATTCATGTTCAGAATTGAGACTTAGTCGATTTTGGAAAACTTCCCTCAACATATTCATCGTCTCGCCTGCCGTATGTGCCCTTGCGCCATCTTGTTGAAAGTAAAAGTTTGTAATTTCGTTTTCTTCCAGCTGGTTAACAAAAGGAGCGATAATTTCTTCTCTATACCTTTACGCAGTGAGAGTACCATTAAAAAAAATAGGTCCATAAATCCTCCTTCGATTGAGAGCACACCAAACTCCAATTTTGTGAGCGTGTAGAGGGCCCTCGACAAAAAAGTTATCAGGTTTTTCAGAAGACCACATTCTCATATTCTGTGAGTTTACGTAACCACTTAAATGAAACCAGGCTTCATCAGAAAAAAAGGTGATATTATGAAGTTCACCGTAGTTGTTTAAAAACTATTCACAAAATACAGCCCGTCGCGGAAAATCAACTTCATGAAGTTCTTGCTGACAAGTTAAACGATAGGAGAACAAACGCAAATCTTTTTTTAACCCTGTGTGGCAGGTACCGACTGATACTCCCACCATTTGTGATAAAACACGTACAGACGTTCTTGGCGCATTTTCCATTATTTGTTGGACATTTTCTTTTAATTCTTCAGTCCACTTTTTAGGTCGGCCGCTTCCTTCTTTTCTTGTTACACTGCCCGTTTCACGAAAAACATTAACACAACGCTGAACTGCACTTTGAAAAATTTTTTACTCAACAACGCCGGGAAATTGATTTTGAAATTCTATGAATCATTCCTCAATAGAATACTTCCATATTCCATCAATCTTGCGTCCATTTCTAAAGTAGGACTCTATGATAAACACTTTTTGTTCTTGAGAAAACACCATTTTAAACGCTTTTTAAAACGAAAATATTCAAATTGATAGCGGTGATATAGCGCTTTGACAGATGACGTTTAAGTTCATTTGCTATACGCTACGCCCTACGTCCAAATTTTCAGAACCAACTTGACCACGTTTTTATTTGAACGCTCGTTATTTTCCAACGACTATTTGATCCTTCCACCGTTAATGTGATTTTTAGGTAGTATTTCTTTTGAGACTTTTTAGGACGATATTGCTTATAACTTTTAAACAGGAAGTAATACAGAAAAATTTCTCTAATAAAAGTTTATTAGAAAAAAGAAAGCTTTTTAACAGGAAAATTGTCTATATTTCTGGAAAAAATATAATTCGTCGTTACTTTCAATTGAAAATGGAGCTTACCTCATGCCACTTAACATCACCTGTCCCAAATTTTATTTAAATTATTTGAATCCTCACAGTAGGCCCATACTATCGAGTTTTAGTACAAGCAAATAAAGGATTAGGGCTGCAACTTTTGACATGTGCTTTCCACTTCATGAAACAGTCGAAAACCGTTTTATTTTATCCAAGCATACTAAGATTGCCCCGTGACTTCGTCGGAAATGGCGTCTAGTACAAAGCACCTACCTTAATATGCAACAGTGCTGCGCATTATTTGACTAAATATAGGCTCATGCCTAATGCCTCTCTTTGAATTCGGGATGAATTGTATTCGGTTCCGTGCGGTTCCTGTAGTTCGGTTCGTGTAGAGTATCCTTTTCAGAACAAACAAAACGCGATTATCTTATAAATGGGGGGATGTAATCGGGCGAGGAGGAATTAGTTAACCGTCTGTTAGTTCAAGGTGAAGACAGACAAAAGAATACAATGTCTTTGCGATGAAAACACATTCATTTACAATAGGAATTACAAAGATAGTGTAAGGTCGCCGATTGTTGGATAGGCGTATAATAGTTATTTATTAAGAAACATAATAGGCACCTGTTCGGAAATATACTAATTATAAGCATCTAAGTGAGAGATCTAACTTGTGATAAAGCCAGTGTGGGTTTCGTGAATGAAACAGAAACATGTCATAATTAGTAAAAGTAAAATCAAATGCTTCAAAAGGCAAAAAGTTTTAAAGAACATTTGCTTCATTCTAAATGAATAACATTCTGTTTTTGTTCAATCAATACTTCAAACTTTATAGCAGATGCTATGTTGTGTATGTACATACAATATTAATTTAAAACTTTTAAAAAATACTTTGATGTTATTTAATTCACTTAATATTGAGTGTTTCAAAAAGTGTCATAGCAACTAGTATGTTTTTTTTTTCAGTAGAAGCTCTCCCCAAATTTATTTACTAATCGTTTCCATACACTTCCATTATACAGGGTGTGGCGTGTATAATCTATAAAAATTAAACTACAGCTTCCTAACGATACTTGTAATAGAAAAGTCTTATACGAAAATGTTCTATTTTTGGGTTTTTCTCGTAAATTAAAATTCAATTATGTATCAAAATATTTTCTATGGAACGGTGCTGTCCGTGTGCTGTACGATGACTTACGTGCTGTGGACCAGCCGCGTAAACAAATCGTCGTTGATACATAGAAAAATACTTCTCAATTGTTGGGGAATTTTTCAATGCAAAAGTACAAACTAAGAAAAATAGAAATTAAAATAAAAGCTGATATTTTCTTATTATAATAATGAATAGTAGTTACTATCTTAAATGCATTGTTGTTACTGCAATAGTTCGCAAACAAAACCATATCCGTAAGCATCTGTAGTTGCAACTGCGTGCACTAAACAAACTCCATTAAAATATGGAACAAAATGAAACAAAACTTTCCAGAGAAAATGTTGAAATTGATCCCCATTAGCGCGGATACAGGCATGGCACCGACGCACCCAATTTTGGCGAATATTTTCCCAAATTCCAGGTATTCTCCTAATTGTGTCAGCAGCTTCAAATATACGGTTCCGCAATTCTTCCACCGTAGCAATTGGAGTATTGTAAACTAATGACTTCAAGTGACTCCAAAGATAAAAGTCCATTGGAGTTAGATCGGGTGGCCGAGGTGGTCGCGGCATAGGACTAAAGCGTCCGATTCATCGTTGAGGAAACATTTCATTCAAAAGTGTCGTTTCTTCTCGAGTACTATGTGGAGGAGCCCCATCTTGAGGATAAAGCATGCGTGTCCGAACTTGTAATGACACATCGTCAAATAATTCAAGCAATCGGTTCTCCAAAGAGTCACCATATGTTGGTCCATTGAGTCGTACTTCAAAGAAATAGGGACCCACAAGTACATCGCCTATTATGCCATGCCAAACATTTACCGAAAACCGATGTTAAAAATGAATTTATATTATGGAAATTCACTTCATCACGGATAAATGTCGCCTCGTCTCTTACACAAACATAAGCAGGAAAGTCTACTTGATTGGCACATTGCTGTAAAATCCATCTGCAAAAACGCATTCGTTGATCACAATCGGGGGTAAAATCTGTTGAACTGATTGCAGATGATAAGGGTGCAACAGATGGCGCCCTAGGATGTGATGTACGGTACGAGATGAGGTTCCTACTTGCTGTGACAGTCGTCGAGTACCAATTGTGGGGTCTTCGTCAAGATTTTCCAACACTGCATCTTCAGCATTAACGTTCACTTGCTGACTACGTCCTTCTCCTCGATGAATAACACTTCCTGTATATCGCAGCCGCTGAACGAACTGTAGGATTGTATTTGCACATGGGGGGTGACGTTGTGGCCATCGTTCCCGGTACAACCTAGTCGCTGCGAACGCATTTTCTGCAACTGCACCATACACTAACACCATATCGACACGTTCGGAAATAGTAAATGCATTGTTTTCTTGGTTCATTGTAAAACTAGTTTGTGCACAAACTAAAAAATTAAGCAAAGTAAGAAATAGTAATCTCGTTTTTAATGTAATCGGCACGCTATTCTTATTTTTTTACTTCTTTATATGAAGCTTCCGCAATATAATAATAAATAGATCTCATCAGAAAAACGCGAAGCTCTGGCTAATTGGTACGTCCAAAGCCATATCACTAGTCACACACACACACATAAAAATTACACTGTCACTGTAGTGGAATTACAAAATAAAAACTTTTGTCTGGAATCTTTCACTTTTTAATACTGATGGGTCGATGGACCATGCTTGATATTTAATAATTAAGTGAATAATGAATTCAATACAAATATAAAATCAGTTGCACAATTTTTTTAACAATGGAACCTATCCTTCTTTTAGTATTACTAGTATTAAATTTTACAGGGTGTCCTGAAATTCATGCAACAAAATTTGGTCACAGATTCTTAAGAGAAATTTAGGGGACCCGTATTTTTTATTTTTGCCAAGTGGGCCCCTCTTTAGGAATTACAGCCCCCTGAAGTCCGCCCCTAAGAATAATCTTTTTTTATATCTCAGAACCCTGTTGTACGAGAATCACTCGTACAACACAAAGGTTTTATGACATGTGGAATCTGATTGTGCTACGTTTTTTTGGCGGGGAACCCCCTTAAGACAATTTTTCGTGGGCCCCCTTGTCTTTGGAGGCAAAAAAATTTATTTAGTCGCATATTTAAATTTCTTAAAAATTATCAGTCCACTAAAAAGCCATTAAATTTAAAAACTTTTTGTCACTTTATATTTTTTTCGCACAACGCAATGTTTTCGATAAAAATGTCAAAATGTGAATTAATGCATATCGTTATTCGCCATTTTCCTCAAAAACATTGCGTTTTACGAAACAAATATCAAGAGACAAAAAAGTTTCTTAATTCAACTAATAATTAAAAAAAAATTAATTTGCTACCAAATTTTTCTGGTTCCAAAGACAAGGGGCCCCACGAAAAAGTATCTTAAGGGGGTCTCTCGCCAAAAAGCGTAGCACTGTGAGATTCCACATGTCATAAAACCCATATGTACTAAATTTAGTGATTCCCGTACAATGTGGTTTTGAGATATAAAAAAACTTTTTAGGGGCAAATTTCAGGGGGCTGCAACTCCGAAAGAGGGGGCCAGTTGGCAAAAAGAAAAAATACGGGTCCCCTACATTTTTCTAAAGAATCTATGACCAAATTTTGTTGCATGAATTTGGGGACACCCTATACTGGCTTAAATTATAAGGTTGCATTTTGGGTCGCATAAAACATTTCAAGTTTTTAATAAATAACACAGGGCCTTCATTTTCGTTGAATAAATGAACTTTAATTTACAAAAAAAACGCGAAGATAGAACTTTTCCGCATAAGAGTTTTCTATTACAAATATCATTAGGAGGCTGTACTTTAATTTTTGTAGATTATACACGCCACATCCTGTATGCGTCGCCATAATATGAAGATATTCTTATTACACTAGGACAACTGTATCGCTGGTGCCAGAGTAGCTTTGCTTCTCTAATATGTTCACTGAAAGAAGGAAATTAAACCTGCAAAGACTTTTATATTCACCATTTCAGTAACGGTTTTTGATACGATGCTTCTTTTAATTCCAATGACTTCTGCAACAATTTTGAACAAATGTCAGTGCAATTCTTATTTGTTTCGTACGTGCCAATGTTATTACCATTAAAACGAAGATGGTAGCTATAGTCATAACTATCTCTACTTTCTATTTATTATATTTTTTGGCTCTGATAAAAATTAAAAGCACATATGTCTCACGTTTAGATGTCTTTAATCCAACTAAAGTCTGCTACTGCAATACCTACAGTGTTATTGAAACCAAGGTAGATTAAATTTGATTCTTAGAACTACTTTCATTCATATTTGCTGAATTTTCTGCTACGACCAAAGTAAACGCTTATAATTTTAAATGTGTTATTTCAAATAGTAATAAATAGTTTCTGAAGGTGTTCCTTTTGAAAATGTATCGTATTTTTTTATTCATGAGATTCATTACTTCAGTGTATTTTATTATATGTATAATAATAATTGTTTTTAATCGTACCTGCCTTCGGATTAGTATTTGCACAGTGAAATAGACAGCGTTGAATTGACGATGCGAATATAGTCACTCTGGTCAAAGCAAACATTGTTTCGCGCATTCTAATACGGTTAGTTATTATTAGTGTTTGATTTGACGTCCCGATGAATTGCGTCCTATCCAACTTGATTGTTATCGCATCTGCTAATGCAAAATTGGATAGTTTTTCCTGAGCTGTAAATACACACACAAGCGTTAGTAAATAAATAGCCTTATCTACGTTGCTCTTAGCTTTGTGAAGATTTTTGGTAAGTTTGATAAATAAAACAGCTACACAAAAGAACTCTAAACCCAACAGAGCCACATTTCATGTTCGATGGCGCTGAGCACAATGTGAAATTTACCCATGACCTCGATATTTCTCGGAAAATTCAAAATTAGTGCTTTTTTCACATACCTGAAAATTAAAAAAGTAATTTCTGCTAATTTGTTAATATTATCTTTAATAAGTTTAGATATGTCGTCAACAAAGAAAAGGCAATTTTGCTTTATCATTAAATTTGTAGTCGTATTAAAAAACATGCACAATTGTTTTCGAAATGTCTAATATACTAAATCCTACATACAGGATGGCCAAATGAAGACAAAACAGAGCCATTTTCAGGAACTGCGTCAAGATTGCAGAAAAACGCTCAGACCCGTCGAATTTAGATTAAAGGTACTGGTATTTTTGACTCCGCTACATTCACCCCCGAGCAAGTGTAAGCATCATCCCAAAATATTTAAATGGCATTGGGAGTTGAGTAATATTTCTTTTGAAAGCTCTTACAATTCTCTTTACAACAGACTTTAAATTTTATAATTCCGCCCAATACTTATTAAGCATTTTGATTTTAAAGTTGAAACTTATGTACAAACAATTAGTAACGGTAAAAATGTCAGTCATTCGAGTTAAGTACGCCAATGGTATAAATTTAGTATTTCTTGCGTTACATTGGTTTTTGGCGATTTGTTATCACTTTCGTAAAAAAAACACAATTGTAAAAAACAGAAATGAATGCTATACACACACAATGAACGTAAAATTAGTGGATTCCAAATTATTTTCTAGTATTATTTGGAAGCGTTGGTTGGTAGTTTATTTAATTGTGTTTTTGAAAATTAAACACTATGGTTTATTCCATTGCGGAAAGGGTAGATATCATTTCGCTTTACTTTATGAACAATAAATGTGCGAATAGAACAGCTCAGCTATTTAATGAACAACATCAAGATCGACATGTCAGGAGGAAGTATGTTCTAGAGTTAGTAAAAAAATTTCAAGAGACAGGGAACGTAGCCAATAAAAAACGAGAAATTGAAAAACCTATAGTTAATGAAGCTAGTGAAGTTGCAGTTTTGGGACAAGTTCATCTTGATCCTACATTAAGTACGAGGCAGCTGGCATCTGTGTCTGGGATCAATCGAACTAGCATACAAACCATTTTGAAGAAGAATAAATTCCATCCATACAAAATACATTTAGTCCAGGAACTTCATGAGGATGATTATGACCGCCGTTTGCAATTTTGCGAAATAATGAGTGAGCGAGCAGGGAACGATCCACAGTTCCTTTTTAACATCTGTTTTTCTGATGAATGCAGTTTTTTCTTGAACGGGACGGTAAATCGTCACAATTGCCGCTATTGGTCCGATTCAAACCCAAGAGTTTTTCACGAGGTGCATACACAGCAACCGGAAAAATTAAATGTATGGGCTGGAATTTTCGGTGACCGGCTGGTGGGTCCTTTTTTTCTACCTGGTAATTTGACTGGCCAAATGTATTTGCAATTACTGGAAGACGCTATTGACCCTGCCTTGACTGATATTATTGAATATGTTCCAGAGTATGATGAAGATCATTTGATTTTTCAATAGGACGGTGTTCCGCCGCATTATGCGTTAATTGTCCGTCAGTATTTGGACCAACGTTTTCTACGGAATTGGATTGGGAAAAGAGGCATCATTGAGTGGCCTCCACGATCACCGGATTTATCGCCCCTTGTATTCTTTTTGTGGGGATACCTAAAAAGTAAAATCTATAAAACAGAGGCAGCGTCGAAAGAATCGTCGACGAATCACTCCGAAAATGCTTCGGAATGTACAGTTGACGCCACCCAAATGTGAACAGATTTTGGTTGTTATAGAAATTTCATCTGGATTTTATCGTATTACATCAGACTTTTTTTAGTTGCGTAATACAGAGATGGTATTCTGAAGGATAAATTCGACCAAGGCATTGTCTTCCGCGTCACTGGAAACCTTCCCGACACCTTGCCTGATAGATCTTTGTAATTATTGTTCTCGCCAGCGTTGTTTAATATAAAATATACAACTCTTACTGACATTTAAATCAGCAGCCACTTCACTCAAAGACCAATTATCTTCTAATTTAGCTATAGCCCTTGCTCTTTGCGCCTCAGTAAATTGCTCCGGCATATTTCATGTTACTTGTTTACATTTTGTTATGTTTGCCCTAAGTGACATATATATTTGACAACTATTGAATTTTACGACGACTTTGATTTGAAGTTTAAATTACATGGTACAATATTGCCGTTCACATTTGGGTGGCGCCGACTGTATGCGAATGTTTCGAACAAAATCTTTATTCTTGTATGAAAGCGGGCGGTCATCAGTTTGAACATTTAATCAACTTGTAGTAAGTAAGTAACTAAACATAATTTAAATTTTAAAATGTAAATTTTTTTCAAAGTATTGGGCGGAATTATAAAATTTAAAGTCTGTTGTAAAGAGAATTGTAAGAGCGTTCAAATGAAATATTACTCAACCCCCAATGCCATTTAAATATTTTAGAGTGATGCTTACCTTTGCTCGGGGGGAAAGTGGCGGAGTCAAAAATACCAGTACCTTTAATCTAAAATCGACGGGTCTGAGCGTTTTTCTACAGTCTTGACGCAGTTCCTGAAAATGGCTCTGCTTCGTTTTCATTTGGTCACCCTATACATAGGTTTATTAAATGCAATGTTTAATCGTTTTATTTCAATTAAAACCGTATCTTTATCAAAAATTGTACAATTGCGAAAATTTGGCTTTAAAATATACGTAATAGTTTGCGTCATATCTGCCTGATCATCTAGTGACTAACTTTACTTCTTCATATTTTCTAACATTCTCCATGGTTTCTCCAAAAACAGCATTATTCATCAATTATAAAAATTTTTGTTTAATTTTCTTCATTCTATATTTAAGTCATTATATACCGGTTGACCCGAAATGAATGCAACAAAACGTGAAATAGATAAGTGTGGGTTCATATTACCAATGGAAATATAAAAAAAAGTCTTCAACTCTCACAATCCTTTATTTTAAAATTAATTACATACGTTGACTAGTTTCGAGATCAAAATTACACCTCATCATCAGGTCATACAAGGCTCTAAAAATATTTTTTTATACAGGGTGTCCCAAAAGTGACGCCCATCCTTCTAGGATTTGATTAAGGAGACAAAAACGAATTGAAAATCAAGAGTGGAAAATTTTCCGATTGCTTTCCGTTGTTAAGTTATTCAAAAAAGTATCCAAAAAACTAAAAAAGTGAAAATCCATATTTTTGTCTCAAAACTGAGATCTGTACTTACGGGAACCAAGACATATAATTTATAACCAATAGTAGATAAGTATAGTTTTCGATTGTCAGTTGTACCTGGGTGTAAGGAATTATTTTAACCTGAAAAGGATATAAAAAAACATTTTTATAATAAAACATAAACTAAAACCATAATGTGCTTAAATAATAGAAATTGTTTTTACAAAAGGTGTTCAAATAAGTTGCCTTCTACTTCAAGACAAAGATTATCATGATTCAACATTGAAGCATGAACTCTTTGTAGCATCCCTTTTAAATAACCACAAAAGAAAAATCTAGGGGATTCAGATCTGGTGATCCAGGAGGCCATGGCCCACCTCTTCCAATCCATCTGTCTCGGAAATTTTGATTTAGATAACTAAATTTTATATTCGTAAACCATAATGTGATGGAGCTCCATCATGTTGAAACCAATAATTTAGTCTAACTGCTAACGGAACGTCATGCAGCAATGGCAATGGTAAGTTTTCATTTAAAAACATAACAATAACCCAGCCCAAATGTTTATTTTTATATTTTTGATTAATTTTTTGAATGACTCAGCAAAGAAAAACAATCTGAAAATTTTCCACTCTTGATTTTCGATTTGTTTTTGTCTCCTTAATCAAAACCCATAAGGACGGGCGTCACTTTTGGGACACCCTGTATAACAACTAGTTGTTGAAAATTTTTTAAAATTTTTTTACAGTTAACTAATCAAGAAAACATATAGTATACATTAGATTATTTTCAAAATAAGATTGATTCTTTAATAAATTTTTAATTTTGATTATTAATTAAGAAAATATTTAATAAAAACATATTAGTTAAACAAAAGTATGAGTACACTTACATATCAAATTTATAAGGTAATAATTTTTTTGGAATAATTTCTAATCTTCAAAAGAACTTTAAACAATATATATAAATTAGCCAAACGTGTAGGTATTAATTTCATTAAAAAACTCTAATCATATAACAATAAACAAAGGACCCTACAACGTTACAATACACACTAAAATCAATTTAAAATTCTAGAATAACCCAGTACGTGGAAAATAGTGATAAAAAATTATTATGATACGAATCACGATCACGATATGCATTCGATGACAAAAAGTTTCTAAATTCAATGGTTCGTGTTCAACGCATCAAATTCCTTCGAAAATGATATGGGTTGTAATTTTTTATGTGGCTGTGTAACAATTATCTGTAGCTATGTTCCTTCAATGAGATTCTTCCAGACTCTAGTGAAATGCAGAAGATTTTGGCCAAGTTACTACAGAGAGAGAAGCATGCAATAGAAATTCGGAAAAGTTGAGATAATCTAAATAGGGACGAGAGTTTGGACCTACCTGGAATTTGAAAAAGATGTATACCTAAAAACCATGCACCAAAAAACAATGTCAGTTTTTGCTGAAGGCCAAACGTCAATAAATCTAAACCGACGACTAATTGTTCAGCGATTGACAGCTGCCACGAAGTTATAATTATTTGGAAATAAGTTTCATAGACCGTTACAGGATTAGAAAACACTCTTGTGTGTTTGAAACAATGTTTCAAAAAATAATCTCTTCCATATAACTGTTAAGTAAACAAGCATCAAAGTTCAACCAGCAACTTATTTCACTCAAAAGAATTTATCAAAATGCAACTTCTCCCTCGGGATTAAACCCGCACTGAGAGGACCGTTTTGGTTAACAAATTCCAGCTCACCGATGCTCAGTTATGCACCACTCTTGCCGCATTACGCTGCTGTTGTTAGTGTCCCACAGCTACATCAGGATTAATGTTTTGTGTTACTTTACCTTTGTTGACACGTGTAAATATGCATGCTGTTTGATTTACACTGCAAACAGGGTCGGATGTATACCCTTTCTGTGGCACTAGTCGAAAAGCGAACTAGCATATGAGAAAATAAAAGGGTACAAATAGACCTTATTTGAGATTGTTACGGTTTTATTTAGGCCCTCTGCAGACAACGACAAACACTAGTGATATTTAATATATTGCTCATCTCGATTTTTCCTGCCTATCATAGTGCGATATTAGTTAAGTTAATCCTAGTTTACTAAGCAGCAGAAAAGTATTTTCAAGATTTGCACAAGTATGTACCGGGTGATTCAAATTGGTCGGTTTTCAAGGGTTACTGTGAATCTAAACGAGTTCAGAGCTCTTCTTTCGAGAAAATAACAATGGCTCAAATCCCATCTCTTTATCTGTTACCATTTTCGAGCTGCAGGGTGTTTCTCGATCTTTGGGTAAACCAATTGATAATGCCCTTTTCTTGTTTCCCTTTCAAGATATCTTAAAACAGTTGGAACATTCTAGAGGCACTTTTTTGAGATAGATTCGATGGCATAATAATAAAATAGCGATAATATTTTTAATTTTTGTGATATGACTACAAATTGTAGTTGTTATATAGAACACCCTGTATTTTATTTCAAAAACGCAAGGAGGGTTAAAAGGCATTCCAAAAATATATACTTTACTAATTATTTTTTCTGTACATTTGTGGAAAATAGTTTAGTTCAGTTTAGTGTTTATTGACCATGTTAAATTGCATACAGTCTTTATGGCAAGTCATATACAAAAACAAAAAATGTATAGATATACATGAAAAAATAAATTAATAAAAAACATATCACAATAAATATTACAAGCAATAGAACACAAAATGAGAGAAGAGATTATATAAGCATCTTAGTCTAAGAAGGGGCGATAAGACCATTACCATGATGTATGCATATCAGAAAATTTTAAAAACTCATTAACTGAGTAGAAACAATGCGTAACAAGAAATGATTTTATTTTCTGTTTAAAATCACGAGTATTCAAGGTCTTTAAACTAGTTGGCACAATATTATATAAATGGATATCTAAGGAATTTTTCTTTGATTTAGTCAGTCTGTAACGTGGAATCATAAAATTGTCCGCAGATCTCGTCCCATAACTATGACATTGAGAGTGTGTAACATAGAGATGTTTCTGAGAATGAATTTCAAGGAGAGTGGCATATACGTATGTAAAGACATGGTAACGGTAAAATTTTAAGTTTTTTAAAAAGCGGTCGACAGTGTTCAGTATAGCTAGAATTAGTCATTAACCGTACAGCTTTCTTTTGCAACTTAAATATTTTATCGGACGTTGTGCAGTTTCCCCAAAGGATTATAGCATAAGTCAAATGAGAGTGAAAAAGTGAATAATAACACATCATCACACCGAGTACCTTTGCAGATTTGCCTTCCGTTATATTCTTACGAGTTGCAAATATTAAATTGTACGTTTTACTGTCATTCAGTTTTAGATTATTAGCTGAAAACCATTTCTGTGCTTTTTCAATAATTTCATCGGATAACAAGGAAAGACCAGCCAAATTATAGGTAGACGTAAAGATGGTAGTATCATTGGCAAATAACGTGCTACGAAAAGATAATAGGAATGAGAACACATCGTTAACATAAATAATAAAACGCAAGGGCCCCAAAACAGAGCCCTGTGGAACTCTGTGCCGCATGTGGCCTGTATAAAAATTGTTAAAGCAAACAATTTGTCTACGATTACTTAGGTACGACTGAATTAGTTTTAATGAGGTCGCATAGTGTTACAGGACAGTACTTGCCCTGTTCAAGACTTTCGACTATATTTTCCACTATTTTACACAAAGCTTTAGTTGTGGATAATTTGCTTCTAAATCCAAATTGGTTCTGGCGAAAAAAGTTACAAGTTTCAAAATAATTCATTAATCTATTTTTCAAAATACGTTCCAGAACTTTTCCAAATAATGGGATAATTGAAATTGGGCGATAGTTGCCTGGCTCGTTAGGATTGCCCATTTTTAAAAGTCGTATGACCTTACTATTCTTAAAACAGTCTGGAAACACCCCATCTGAAAAACATTTATTGGCAAGAACAGTAAGGGGATAATCAAATCACAAATTTGTTTTAAAATTGGTGCATTTATACCATACATATCAACAGCAGATGAATTTTTTAATTTTAAAATAGCATTTCTGACATCATCTGTCGTTCTTCTTCTTCTTCTTCTTCTTCTTCTCCTAGTGGTTGGTCCTAATAAGTCCCATAGCACCGCGGCCTAATTAGGCCTATTGTGCGTCCCACTACTAGTCCTATTCAGCAAGTAGTTTTGTCCATTTTACAAAGTCCAAAAGCTTCCTTGCTGACACTTCTCTCAGTACCTTGGGTTCCAAATAAGGTGTCCCCAGGAGTGCCATTCTACTACGTGCACTCGCCCAGGATATGCAGAGAAGTTTCATCTGCCGATTCACATCCTCGGCAGACCGGACTGTCTACAAGCTATAGCTTATGTACATGTTTTCTAAAGTGACAGTGTCCCGTTATGAGTCCTGTCACTCTGCTGAGCCGGATTTTGTTCAAGCTCAGCAAATCGTTCGCTCTTTCCTTGGAAGGATACTCCATGAGCTCCTTAGATTGGCTATGTCCAGGCCTTGAAGTCCAGTATTTCCTGTGTTCTGTCTCAGTCCATTTGCCCAGAGCCCGCCTGACCACACTGGGAGATGTGCCACAGAAGGGCTCCGGGCCGATGAACTCTGTTTCGGATCCCTTCCTAGCAAGTTCATCCGCTTTCTCGTTTCCACAAATGCCTTTGTGTCCTGGTACCCAACACAGTCTTACTGTATTGTTGGTGGCCAGTTCAGTCAGCATTTGTAAACAATCCCACACCAGTTTTGAACTTATCTTGTGTGCGCCTAAAGCTTTAATTGCAGTTTTACTATCAGATAATATATATATATATATATATAAACGTAAACTCAATATCACATTAATTTTGTGTTACACCAGGAAGTGACATTATTATATTATCCGCTATACTGGCAAAATATCTGTTCATCTCATCAGCAGATAAATTTGAGTATTCTCCAGTACCGTAATTCTGACGTCGCTCATAATTAATAATACGCCAACTATCTCTAATTTTATTATTAGAATATATTAAAAAATTATCAAAACACGTTCTTTTATCACGTCTTACACATTTCTTATAATCATCTCGCAGTACTTTATATATTGCAAAATCCTTCGGATCCCTTGTTATCGAGCTAATTAGGTTAATCGTAGACAAGCATTCTCTGAATCTTTTATGTCGTTGTTCATAAATTTAACTGGAACTTTATTTTTTAAACTCTTGTTGCGAAGAGGAAAAGTATTTACGATTAAATTGGAGATGAATTGTAGAAAATTTTCGGCAGCTTTGTCAGAAGATTGTTCAAAAGACCAAAATCTGGTAAATTACGTAGCAAACTTTTAGGTATCCCTAAAGATCTCCCTTTGTGGCCTTCCAAACAGAACAGATTGCAGCATCTATCTGCCCAAGTTTTTGACGCCAAAGATGACATTTTTATCAGAGTTCGTAAAATATAAAGGATATCAGGATAAAAAATAAAATAAAACAATTCAACTTACCATTAAATCATTCATTATAAATTATTCAGTCAGCCAGTATTTGCTCAAATTGAGTATTGGAACAAGCTTAATATACCTTAACGTAGTATTTCACTTGAAGCCGCAAAAAAATATTTATTTTTCCTACGGGCAAGTGTTCTTTCAGCTGCAGCCATCTGGTGTCCGAACTTGGAACTATGAATGGATGGAATGTTATCTGGTCCTTCAGTCATTTTATTTTTCAACTTTTTTCCCGCCTCCAAAATCTCGTTCTCGGCTCACAATTAATTTGAATTACGTTATTAATATTTCTAAAATTTAAGTTACCACCATTGGTGTCAGGGAGAGATTAAACACTTTTGAAGAACCTACTGAAGGCCTTTACTATTAACAGGGGATCATCAATTAACTCATTTTCGTAAGTCATTCGATCTGGTATCCTTGATTATATATAGCATATACGCGTATTTAATTTTACTTTTTTACTAACGCCCTTATTCTACTGAATTCTTGATAGTACACAACATTGCCTGTTTTTTTGAATTTCATATGCAATTTAGCTTTATCTTTTATAAGTTTTATGGTTTCATCTGTATACCAAGATGGACATTTGTAACGAAAATTTTTGTACAGTGGAACATGCTTATCAAGAATCTCATAGAATATGGCATAGAAACTGCCCTATTAGTTTCGGTTAGATTTTCTAGGAAAAATCCCAATTGCATTCTAAAAAATCATTACACAGGGTGGTCCGAATTTTATGCAGCAAACTTCGAAGATAGATAGATGTCTTTAAAATAATAGGAGTTTGCCTTATAAACATAGGTCTGGAACGGCCTCGTTTTAGAGATACAGGGTGTTGAAGTTGTTAAAAAAATTGATTTTTTGTTTCTATCTCAGGAATCTATTCACCGATCTCAATAAAATTTGGTACAAATAATGTACGATAGTAGGCCTTGCATTCCCTAAAATATGAGCTCTAAAGGTTTAACCAGTGGTATACAACTGGACAGGGGTCACCCCCTTTCTATAAAAAAAATCCTACTCCACTGTATTTAGTTATTGTAACGGATTTATATTCTAATGCATTAAATACGTAAAAAGGGTGACTTGAATTTTTTCCCTAAAGTTCACCATTTTCAAGTTATTCATACAAATACAATCCCCTTATGGCAGACACTTCAAATTATAACATTACAAAAATATTTATGTTTATGCTTAAAAGTAAGTGCAATTTGTCAACATCAACAAAATTCTTTCTACTTCACTTGTGAGGTAGTGTTCCTGGTGTGTTTTAGTTTTCCCTGGAGGCATTATCTTTACAAATGATAACAATTTAAATCAAAATAATAATAAAAACACATTTACAACAAACAAGAAACTAAACAAGAAACAAAATTAACGTTACGTGTTTACAGCAATTGTTTAAAATGCGAACCACCCACATCGATACGTTCCTGACATCTTCTATTAATGGAACTAATTGAAGTTTATATCATGTGGTGGTTTTATTTTAATTCATTACACCCGTCTTCTATTTCCTGCAGTAGTTGTGGTCTAGTATATATTGGAGTAGAGTAAACTTTTCAGGTATGTCACCTCAAACATAGAAGACCTGGGAGTTTAGATCTGGCGATCTGGCTGTCCAAGATACTGGACCCTCTGTACCATTATGGTTGACATTGGAATCTTCTACCTATCCATCATCTCATATAATTTTCATTAGGCCGTTCTTGTATTATTCTTCTAAAATGCGCAGAAGCACCATCCATTTGTATCCAGCTATTTTGTCGTATATTTAATTGAACATCCTCTAATAATTCAAATACATGGCCTTCTAGAAAGTTTAGAAATGATTCCGAATTTCATGAGGATTTTCTTGTTCCCAAATATCCAGGTTGTGAAAATTCACTATGCGAATGGCTTGTGAACATAGCCTCATCGGTCCAAAGTATTTCTAGTAAGAATTCAAACAACCACTGATAAAAATTCAGGCGTCTCTCTGCATCTCCCGGAAGTAAATTTTGCACAGGTTGTAAATGGTACGGATTTATACCATCCTTACGGAGGACTTTTCAAATTTTCGATTTACTCATCCCAAGTTGCCGAGACTTTCTTCGTGTACTTACAATTAGCCGAGGATCGTCGTCAAATGCTTTTAAAATATAATTTCTATGCCTTTCATTCCTTTGTCGAGATTTTCCAAATATTGATTTAATCCAGAAAGATGAAAGCGATGAATGTAAAGAATTTTGTTGATGTGCTTACAAATTGCACTTACTTTTAAGCATAAACATAAATATTCTTGTAATATTATGGTTAGAAGTGTCTGCCACAAGGGGATTGTATTGGTATGAATAACTTGAGAACGGTGAACTTTAGGGAAAAAAATCAAGTTACCTTTTTCACGTATTTTGTGCATTAAAATATAAATTCGTTACAATACTTTGTAAAAAATACAGTGGCGTAGGTTTTTTTTATAAAAAAGGGGGTGACCCTGTCCAGTTGTACACCACTGGTTGAATCTTTAGAGCTCATAATTTAGGGAATACAAGGTCTACAATCATACATTATCCGTGCTAAATTTTATTGAAATCGGTAGATAGATTCCGGAGATATAAACAAAAAATATATTTTTTTAAACACTTCAACACCCTGTATCTCTAAAACGAGGCCGTTCCAGACCTATGTTTATAAGGCAAACACCTACTATTTTAAAAAGATCTATCTGCCCTCGAAGTTTCCTGCATAAAATTCGGACCACCCTGTATAGCGAGAGAAAATGTGCCTTTTTGAAATTATATGCCTTATTGCCACCGTTAATTTCGAAATTGTAATGTTTAATGTAGTTTTATTTAATAGACAGAGAAGGATGGTGTGCATCCTCAGGTACTAATGTTACGTAATCTCGATCTACAGTACAATTAAAATTACTCACCACTAGGTCTAACATCTTGCTATCGTTATTAAGAGTAGAATTAAACTGCTGCATATCTAACAAAGCCAGCCGATGATTAAGTGTGTGAGTTTTTCTATCATCAAGATTAACATGTCGTGGGCTTACTGCAAAAATCCGTTAAGTCCACTTTTTCCAGAAATTACAATATGTACACGGTTAAGTCCAAAAAAAATATTAGAATCTACTGCAGAAATCAGATAAGTCGAAGCGGTCGACTGATCTATTAAATATTATTAGCCTATTTCAGATAAGTCCGTTTAGTCCAAATTTTTATTGCTAAAATACTGTAAGCGCCTTTATCGAGCATTGTACTATAAAATTGTTTCAATTTCTTAAATCTGTACAGCAAATATACGTTAAGTTCCTTTATGAAGTTTTGACAGTAAAATAAACTGAAATATTGCAGAATAATATACAGCCAGAATCAGTTAAGATCACTTAGATTCTTCTTGTTGTTAATAAGTAAAATCTCTTTCAGTCACGTCCAGTTTTACTTGTTTTGTAGCAATAAAAAATTATGTTTACTACCAAGATAATGTTATGGAATCTGAACAGTATAGTGTCCTTTAATTCGTCGAAGTCAAATCAGCTAGGAAATAACCCACTGAAATGATTTCTTTAATATTAATTATATTTACAGTTACTGAACTGTGCTGTGTGGAACCCTCTTTTCATAGCTTATGTGATAAAGAGAATGGTGAATTTGTTTGACTTGGAAATTGAAAGTTTCAATTGTTGGGTTTTTCTCGCCAGTTTGTATTTCTGAAAATTGTTTCTCCATTAGAGGATTTTATTGTCAAGTTGCATTTCCACCATTTTGTAGGTCAATCAAATTAAGTATTTAATTGTTTAATTTAATATTTCATTTCTTTATACAGTGTGTCCCAGAAGTAACGCAATTAGTAAATAGGAATTGTCGTTTTGTCACGTTGCTTAAACCTTTTTGTTTCATAAATACTTTACTTTGACAGGTGTGAAAAAAATCCAACGATTGGAATTGGATAGGAATTTGTAGAACACAGATTTGGAACATACAGGGTGTTTTTAAATAAAGTAGCAAAAATGGTACCAGTGAATGTAGAGCCAGAAATAAGAGGATTGAAGTAAAAATACCTTATTGTATAAAATTGGGACAATTGAAGTCTCCTATAAACACTACATGAGAGAAGTCAGATACCTCCCAACCTTCAAGTACCTCAAAAAAAAAATTCGAACTTATCATAAGAGAGTGATGGCGGTATGTAAATAAACAAGAACTACGTGAAATGTTTTGAATGAGACAGAACAATTGCATACAATAAAATCAATTTCCGGAAATAGTTCACCATACTCAGAAGTGTCAATAATGGAAGATTTTATTGAAGCATCAATGGCCAATAAGACACACTACCAGTTGTTAAGTTTAGACGCTCCAGTCTTCTATCACTTCGATAAACATCATAATTGAACGGAAACAGTTCATATGAGTTAAAACCCGGCTTCAACCACGTCTCACTAAGAGCCACTATGTTGTATTCACATTCACTTACACTTGAATAAAAAGCATTTATTTTACTGTCGAGTCCTCTAATAATCTGGTAATAAACAGAAATGGATTCATTGTTGTTACTGGACCTGTTGGGCTTTTTTAGTTTAAAGAAATTACTTTTGGCTCTCCATTAATGTACTTAATCTGACGATTAGCCTCTCCAGAATTAGTACGAGTTTCTAGTTCTTGTTTGACGTGCTCAATTTGTCTTTTTGTGCGATCCGATGAAACATAAACATTTTTATAGCGGTTATGAGCTCTCAGTTTTTTTAAGTTTCTTAACATGCTTTTAACAACACTCATCTTGAAAAATTACTTTTATTTGTTGAATTTTGGACTCGGAATAAGCCTCTAACCTAATATATTTTACAGAAATGTCTGACGACAAATCAGGAGATAACATATTTACAATATTTGAGATTGCTTTACTATCAGACTCAATCTGTTCAGCCAATGACTTCTGTTGGGTTCAGAGATGTTAAATAATATTATATTAGTTTTGCGTTTCCCTCTTTCTGTAATGATAAAGTGATAATGCTTTAATCTGTATTTTTTGTTATATGTTGTTAAAATCCCACCAAGAAATTTGATGAAAATAATTAAATAAATGCACTATCCAATGTGACAAGATTTGTATTATCTATTAATAATAATCCATTTCTGGAGTTTGTTGTGATTCTAATGACTCATCCTGTATAGGGAAGGACCCAGAGGTTCTCAAGAAGTTTGAACAATTTTGATTATTAAATTTGAGCCTGTTTTGTCGTTGCAACGTTTTTGATTACTGAAAATTTTCAAATACGTTCTATTTAAATTTTAAAAATATTATCAAAATTTGTAAAAACCCTGTAGTTTAATTGTATACTTTATTCGAAATTTTTTTAAGAAAAGTAATGGTAAAATAAAGTATATAAATAAAAAAGATATTTCTTAGTGATGTTACCAAAAAACAAATGAGTATCACGTTAAAAAATATACATATACACTCATACAGGGTGTTTCAGAAAGACCTCCCATAAATTAAGGGGGTGATAGTAAAAAAAAATAACAATTTTTTGTCGTATGAACTATATATCTATCTCCTCTTGTTTTTGAGATACAGAGCGACAAAATAAAATGTTTTAAATAGAATTTTTACGAAAATTTCCAAATGGTGCGAAATATTTCTATGAAATTTGGTATTCCGTGGTTTTTAAGCACGCCAAATACGCTGGTCTAATTATTTTTTGTATATTTCATAGAGGGCGCTAGTTATGCTACATTCGTAACTATTACATTTTAACTTCAAATTTTTTTTTAAGGTTAGGTTTTTTACCATGTGGGCATGTACAATTTTATTTTCTAAAAATATTGTACTCTTGTTAGAACTTCCTAATGTGGACGGTTTTCGAGAAAAAAGGCTTTTAATTGAAGTCTTACAATATTACGGTGTGGAAAATAAGTGACTTTTTTCAAAGTAGGCTTATATCAAAACTTATTGATGGATATCTCTTGCGGGGGAGGGAAGCCTATGCTTGCACGGTAGTTTCGTTGTAGTACCAACCTTACATAAACTAATTTGAGCGAACTAAATATAATGAATACAGATGAAATTTATACAACACATATTAGCTTGCATATATTTTTCGTGTTTATACACGGGAATTAACTTTTTATTTGATTAAAAGTGTCTATTTATTCCTTAAGAGCTTGTAAAATTATGGATGAGATCTGGCAACATTGCCATTGCCATGGCGTGGTAGTAAAAGTTGTGTCAACTGTCATTACTGTCAACTGTGATTTGCGCATATTCCGAATATGAATGAACTTCCAAGATACAAAGGAAAAGTAATGACTGAAAAGCAATATAAAATGCGTATGAAACAGAATGTGGATTGAGAAAAAAGTAAAATGTACAAACCGAGAATCCATATGATAACTATCAAGAAGCTCAGTGTATGATAGTGAGACGTCGCCTTGTCAAATTGAAGATTATGACAGAACATCTATAGTGTTCGTTTTGCAAAGAGATCCTGTCAATTTTTATTTCAAATTGCTTTTATATTGCATTAGATCACGAAAAATGTATTTAATATTAATTATTACTACATATGTTTTCAACTGGAATAATTTTATAGTCTATAATCGAGCTATTCAAATATAGCGCGTCAGTTGAAGCGTTAAATACAGCGTACAGTGTTGCCATATTTCCTTTCATTGGATCAGATGTTTGTTCAAATTTGTCAAAACGTTATATTTCATATATTTTATCATATATATTTTATATTTCATTATCTCAATAATTACATTGTAAGTGCACATTTTTATTGTTTTAAAATGTTTAGTAATTTTGATACTAATGATAAGGGACATTTTCTTAATAATTTAGAACTTTTTGAAATTCAAAAGTCTATGAAAAATAATAATTCTGGTACAATAAATACAGTAGTAGGTTTAAATTACTCACCAGTTTTTGCCGCACTTCGTCCTTAATTCTAGATTATGTTTGGTTAACCTAAAAAATTATTGGAGGTAAAGATATGTGTAACGATATTTTTGTAGATTTGAATCAACAGTTTTATTTACCTTTGGTATATACTATCCCATTTGTCATAATTTGCTTTTCTGGTTGCCTACCTCCGTCACAGATGGTACTCTCTTATTTACCCAGTAGATGGTGTTTTCGTTAAATTGAAAAAACAACTTTGAAAAAATGTTATAAAAAATTTTGTCTTTCATTCCTCTTAGGTAAAATTTCATTTTAAAATAAGTTTTGTACTTGTAACTGTGTATTGTCATTGTCTACAGTAAATGTTTTATGTTTTTTAAAATTAAACGTTAGGAAGATATTATTAAGTATACAATTGATAAACTGGTTATTTAGATGAATTTTCCAAATTTTGCACAGAACCTTGTAAATGTGATATGTAAGTATGCACATATAGTTTTATTTATTAAAAGTTTTTTAAAAAACATTGTATACCTTTAGCATAATCAAAAAAATTAACTTTGTAGCCTTATAAGGACCTGATGATGAGGTGCAAAGTGTAGACCTCTAAACTAGTCGTCTTAATAAAAGGATTGTGAGATTATTAAGCCTTCACTCTTTCCCGAGAATTATGTTTAGTAATATTTAAATCTTTAATTACAATTTTATTTTCCCGATCCTAACAATTTTTAAGAGTAATATTCACGTTTGATTACAGTTTTTTTCCCAACTCTCATAAGAGCCTGCGTATAAGAGCATAATATTTAATATAATTTTTCAAAAAAACTGTATTGGCAATCGATCTGATATTTTTCACGAGACAGTTGGCATATTTATTAACAGATTTCAATGATTTTGAAAACTTTCTCACCATTTTTGTTTTCGGTATCGAATCTCCTTAACTTTATATCAAAATTTTAGTGACTGTAATTAGTCATTACTAACTACAGTCACTAACAATTACTAAAATTTTAATATAGTTAATTAGAGTTTAAAATATTACTAAGAATGTATGCGTTGTTTATGAGAAATCCATCAATAAGTTTTGACATAAGCCTACTTTGAGAAAAGTCACTTATTTTATAGACCGGAATACTGTAGGAGTTCAATTGAAAGCCTTCTTCCTCGAAAACCGTCTACATTAGGAAGTTCTAACATTATTTTTGGAAAATAAAATTGTATACTTATTAGAAATTGGAGCCCAAATGGTAAAAAGCCTAACCTTAAAAAAATTTGAACTTAAAATGTAATAGGAATGTAGCATAACTAGCGCCCTCTACGAAATATTAAAAAAATAATTAGACCAGCATATTTGGCATCCTTAAAAACCTCGGAATACTAAATTTCATAAAAATATTTCGCGCCGTTTGGATATTTTCGTAAAAATTATATTTAAAACATTTTATTTTGTCGCTCTGTATCTCGAAAACAAGAGGAGATAGACATATAGTTCATAAGACAAAAAATTATTATTTTTTGTCGTACTATCACCCCCTGAATTTATGGGAAGTCTTTCTGAAACATCCTGTATAGTTTCCTGGAAATCTTTTGGATTTTTGCTTAATACATAAAATATCGAAAATTCTTTTCCATTAATCAAGTCTGCGGAGAGGATTGGTTTGTCTCGTCCTGAGCTTCTAGCTGGAATCACACATTTTTAAAGAGAAAAAAAAAGCAAATCGAATAGTCTTTCCATTTCCGCAACAACGTTTAAATAAATAAAGGCCACGACTCAATATATTCACTCCCCTTAATAAATATTCCCGTGCGGTCTCTAGGTCCCCTGCTATCGTCCGACCTCCAATCTAATTTTAAAAATGCAAAATCCGAATGAAAAACAGGAGGCCGAACGTTAATCCTTATTTTTCCAAGCGGACCGATGCATAAATAACCGGAAAACGCGGCGTCAACGGTTCCTTCTTCCGCTTCGTAGTAAAACATGAGAATCAAATGAAATATGCGAAAAAAATGCCTTATAAAATTCTACACTGATGTATTAGAACCCGGAAATGTATTAAGGTAGGTTAGTTTACTGTCGTGGATTATTTTTTATCTCCCTTGCCACCACAGTCTGAACCTTGATGAATTTGAGAAACTGTTTATTCCCGAAAATTTAAAATTGAGGTAAATTTCCGGCTTTGGTGAAAGTTGGTGGCATGTGGAGAGTCGTCTGGATCCTCTCGGATATGGATCTCAACTGTGGCCGGGATTGGTCCCTCGTAGAGTATGTAATTGGAGACGGTTCAGATCGGCAAATCGAACAAAAATTTGCAATTCGCTCGGAACTTGGAAGACGACACTACCAACTAAAAGTTAACCTGTAAATTTTCAAGGCATCCCGAGCTCATTATTCGTAATTCATATCCTACCTGTGGAGTATTATTCAGTTGCAGTCAGAAAATAGATGGAAAAAGATCGTAGAACAACAAGTCAAGTGTGCATTCCTGACACTTCCATCTACTTGTGTACCAAAGTATCCGATAAGATAGTGATGCACAATAGGTGGCACAGGCAACTTTTAGTTCTAAAGAATAATACGGCAGTTAGAAATTTAACTGGTTTTACACAATTCATATGTAATTATTTGGATAAGTACAGTAAAACAAATGGGTATGGTATACAGGGTGTTTCTAAAATAGGGTTCCAAACTTCTGTTGCGTTTATAACTCATTAAAGTAAGCCAAAAAGTTCCTATTAACATGTGCCCTAAAACGCACCCTTAGGAAGTTATATGCCCTTAAAAGGGCTCAAACAAAACTGATTTTTATCTGTTATTGACAAAACGGTCGCAAATAAATAGAAAAAGATGTAAAAATCTGTTAAGCATGGCAAATAAAAGACTGACGTTGCCACAACGCTTAACAAGTTATTGACAAACTGTCAATTGAGCTTTGCAGTGTTTAATTAGTAAAAGTGGTGTGTGGAAAATTTAAGTATACAACATTATTGCAACTCATAAAATGGAGTCATATTCAAACACGGAAATGGCAGATATGCACTTTATGTACGGCTGTGCGGCTGGAAATGCATCAGAAGCGAGGCGTCTGTATGCGGCAGCATACTCGAATAGAAGACTTCCTTCTCGACAGGTATTTCAGAGGGTCCATCAATGTTTAAGAGAAAATGGTTCGTTCCAACCAAGATTAAATGATCGTGGCAGAGACAGATTTGTAAGAACACCGGTGATGAAAGAAAATGTATTGAGAGCTGTGCAGGACAATCCAAGGGTTAGTGTAAGAAGTGTCGCACATATACATAACATAAGTTTTTACGTAGTTTGGCGAATTCTTTGCGAACTACTTCATCTTTTTCATATCCAGCGTGTTCAGGCTTTAAATCTGAATGACTACGAACCACGTCGGCAGTTCTGCCAATGGTTTTTGCGAAAATCTAGGCGGATTCCGAAATTTGCATCTCTTATTTTGTTTACGGATGAGGCAAGCTTCAGTAAAGACGGTCAATTTTCATAACGCTCATGAATGGCCTGATGAAAACCCACACAGCATATTTCAGTCCAGACATCAAATTCGGTTTTCCGTCAACGTTTGGGCAGGCATTTTAGGCGATCGGTTAATCGGACCGTTTGTGTTGCCTAATCGATTGAATGGTGAGGATTATTACAATTTTTTAGTTAACGACTTGCCAGGACTTTTGGAAGATGTCCCTTTAATTGAACGCCAAAGCATATGGTTTATGCAGGACGGGGCACCTCATTACCTACATAATGTAAGACAACACTTAAATGAGTTGTATGGAGAAAAATGGATAGGCCGAGGAGGTCCCGTTCCCTGGCCTCCACGTTCCCCTGACCTTAACACCCTGGACTATTTTTTGTTGGGTCAATTTAAGGCAAAGGTTTATAAAATTCCAATTGAGACCATTCAGCAACTACGGGACGAAATTGAAACCGCGTGCATGGAAATAGGGCAAACACCTAGAATTTTCCAAAGAGTTCGCAAATCATTGAAGCGTCGAGCTAGATTATGCATCGAAATGCAAGGTGGTCACTTCGAGCAGTTCTTGTAATTTAACTTATTATTACTAATTTTAATCCCATTATTTTCTATTTCACATTTAGCTATTGTCTGCAGTAGTAATTAGTTCTTTAATTAGTAAGTGTAACTCTAAATTTAAATAGTCTTAGTTTATGTCCTAAATTATTTATTAAATGATGGGATCCTTCATAACTGCAATTTATTTGAAAAAAAAAAACATTTTTGTTTGAGCCCTTTTAAGGGCATATAACTTCCTAAGGGTGCGTTTTAGAGATGTTAATAGGAATTTTTTGGCTTATTTTAATGAGTTATAAACGCAGCAGAAGTTTGGAACCCTATTTTAGTAACACCCTGTATAATTGCCCAGGAATATATAACGAATATATACAGAGTTTCATAAGTGGCCAAAATATAAAAGTTCGACATCTTCTTTACCACCCCTGTAAAAGAAAAATGCTGTTGTTCTATTCGATGCGGAAAGGTTCAACCTACACAACGACACCAAAATCATTCCGTTCGAACCACCCCTGCGCCCAGCGGACGCGACCGAATATTTGTCATACTTTGAAAGTTTACACCAACTATTTCTAATATTATAATAGTAATTGTAATTTTATCTGCTGCCACTATAGTAAATAAACTATTAATAGGTACATTGTTTTTAAGGAGGTAAGTGGATTTTACAATAGAAGTGGAAGTTACTACAATGGACAACGTGAGGTAAGTGAGGTAACTTACCGCCCTAGGGAAAAAAGCGATTTCGAGTTATAAATGTATATTTTATGAACAAATTAATAGAAATATTTGATGAATATTACATTTTATTAATTATTATGAATGAATATTTATAGTAATTGTACAGTTATTACATTTAGTAACATTTATAAAATCTGGATAATTATTCCCCTCGCGTTTACTAATTGTCACATTTTTCTCAAGATGATTTGACCGCTCCATTTCAGTCAACGGAGGCTCAATATTATCTGACTGATCCATTAAAACAGCATGATGCGATGTACTACGAAAACCTGGAGTTGAAGGGTCATTGTAAAGAATCCTGTTGGCTATTTAATTTTTATTACTTAAATTGTCAGCAATTGTGGCTGATTTCCACTCACCATATCTCTCTTGATTGCTAATACATCAACTCCTGTATTATCCAGTAACGTTGCCGATGTTCTTCGAAATGAATGACCTGTATATATTTCAGGATGTTCTAGTTTCAAAAACTGTGCAATCTTATTAGGAATCATAGAATGGGTATTTTTGTTGACTGGTTGGTTGTAACATCTACCTGCTTGATAGCGTATAAAAAAGCGTGAAATTTCAGTTTTAATTTCCAATCTAAACTTGATATATTTTTTGAGAATTTCTGGGTGAGAAACAGAACCCAGACGAGACTACCATACCATTTATAGAATTTGGAATTGTTAACTACAATAATGTCATTGAAATTTTTGAAATTGACGTCCAAAGTAAGATTGCATAACTCATCAGAACCGCATGCTCCTGCAATGCCTAAGACTGTCACTACCTTCATTAGCAAGTATGTGTTATCTAGTGCCTGAACGAAAAAATCGTTGACTTGTTCTCTTTGACTTTTTAGGTATATAGCCGTCATTCTTACGTTTCAAAAATGCTCTCACAGTGGGGTATTTTGATATATCCACGTTCTCCTCTATGAAAATGGTTGACTTAATCATTGAGTATTCACTCCTCAAACTCGCCGGTGACTTTAATGTTCTTGACTTCTCCATGAAATATACTAGCAGTGGCATTTCTGAAACACCAGTATTTTTGTTCTGGCACCATTCTTTGAAATTTCTATATGTTCGCCCGAAGCGCATTTTCGACTTCTCGGGCAATAAAAATTCGCTGGCAGCATTTGCTGCACCTTCTATTTGAAAATCACTCATTTAGAAATAATAATTCAAAACCAGCAAAATTGCAACTTTTATGTAGCTTTGTTTATAAACACCTTAGAAACGACAAAATCCAAACAACCAAGGCGACTTTGCAAGATTTCGAATAATCTCAAAATGAATTGATTAAGAAATGTCAAAAAATAAAACCTAATCTTTATTCCATGACTCATAAAGAACTATGGGACGAGATAAAATGTTATACACCACGCAGCAGTTAAATATAATTTATCAGTCTCGGAATCTATCCAATCGTCCTCGACTGGTAAATAATACTTACCTCCTTTATCATGTAAATAACTATTTTTGTAGTTTTGAAAACCCAGTCGTTCAAAAAAGACAGCCTTTGAACCCTATGTTTATTTAAGCTTATTGCCTTAACTTTAATCATGAATACCTACATTTCGTAAGAAACACCCTTTATAAAATAAAAGTTAGAATGTCTCTTTGATATGGTTTCGCACCTGCCAATATAAGATCTTGTTAACTGAGACAATTCAAAGAAATATTTCTTATGTCTTAAGGGTTTTATACCGAAAGAGTACGTCAGTCCTGTTTCCCAGGACGTTATCTGGAAGAATGAGCGGAATTTTAAACGTAAATTTCAGCAAACTTGTCTCTGAACTAGACGGTGTTTATCCTGGAGACGGAAAGTGGCAGCGGTGCAAACAACGACTTGTTTATCCTCATGTGACCCGCATACGAGTCGCATGCCGTGTTTACCAAAATAACGATTCCGTAAATCGGTGCTCTGCTTAACAATGAAGCCGAGTTGCAGTAGTATTTGTTTAGTATAATAATAGGTACTCAAATTCAACTTGCGTCGTCATCTGCTGCGACTGTCTATTAGAGCAACAGTTTAACACAAAGTTCATGAATTAATTCATAAATTAAAGCATGAAGAAGTTGATAAATTTATTGGAAATACTTGTAGTATTTACTGTTCAATTTTTGAGTGTAATTACTTAGCACCTCAGGGCTAAATTTGAAGATTAGTATTTGATACCTAACAATTTGAATTATTTGGTACACCACTGTACAACAAAACAACAAATAAAGTTCTAATTAACATAATATGCCCCTAAATGCACCCCTCGAAAATATTAATTAGAAACTGTTATTTTCTTATACATGGTGTTTTTGAATGGAGTAGCATAAATCTACATTTCAAAAGAACACGATCTGCAAAAAATCGCCTTAGTAAAATGTTCACCCCTGAAGAGATATGGGCCATCAGAGTTTCCAAAAAAATTATGAAAATTGGCTGTAATTTGAAAACCGAACGAGGTACAAATAACAAATTTTTTACAGGTTGTTTACTAATACAGATGCGAGTTTTCAACTATTTTTTGAAAACTTTAACCCCTCGAAAGGGGTTGAAATAACCACCCCTCAAGCCATTTTTTGCCATAACTTTTATATTTCGTAAAAACTCGATATCCAAAAATACGCATTAGATAAACTGGTTCTTTTAGAAACTTTTACCTCTCTAGCAATTTTCCTTTAAAACTTTTCGTTTATTAATAAAAAAATAAAATGTATTACCATTCACCTCACACCGTATATGATTGCAATCAATCAAAGAAAAACTAAGTGTGCTGCTGTCATGCCAGTTGTCACAATTAACTCTTCTGTAAGTTGTCACTGTTATCAGCTAAATACTTTTTGGGTGTAAATTAACAAGAATTATGCCAAATTTTACTAATGATGAATATGTGGACATGCTACAAGTGTATTTTGAATGTCGCAAAAACTGTGCTGCGGCAACAAGAGCGTATAATGAGAGATATCTAAATCGTCAAGTTCCCCACAGACAAACTTTTTCGGCGGTAGAACGAAGACTTCGGGAAATTGGAAAAATTCAGTCGTATATTGAGGGTACCGGCCGAAGACCTACTGTTCGTACTATTTATCTTGAGGATGCGGTACTTGAAGAGTTTAACGAAAATCGTTAGACTAGTACGAGAAAAATAGCAATGCACTTAAATGTGTCCCATAGTGTTGTTTGGAATATTGTCCATGATAATTTATTATATCCTTTTTACCACCGGCCAGTTCAAGTTCTAGTTGAACTGGACTTGCATAAGCGAGTTGTTTTTTGCGAATCGTATCTTAATATTCTAAGACATGGTTTATATGCACAATCTTCATTCCTGAGCTCATGAAAATCCTCACGAAGTATCTATGACAACATTTCAACCTAATTTTAGTTTAAATATTTGGGCAGGAATTTTAAAAAATGTGCTTGTCGGCCCTTTTGTTTTACCTCATCGACTTGGTGCTGTTGAATATTTGCAGTTCTTAAATGAGCATCTACCACCACTTCTGGAGAAAGTACCATTATATGTACGTCAGGCTATGTGGTACATGCATGACGGGGCTCCTGCTCACAGCACTGTAGTAGTTAGGCGGTGGCTTAATTTAAATTACCCGAATCGTTGGATAGGTCGCGGCAATGAGGCACCTATCTCTTGGCCTGCACGTTCTCCCGATCTAACGCCCATGGATTTTTTCTTTTGGGGACATATAAAAAGTATTGTTTATGCGACCCCAGTTGACAGTGTTGAAGAGCTACAGGAAAGAATATTCGCGGCGGCTGATGAGATTCGCAACAATCCCATAATTTTTGCTCGAGTCCGTAACAACTTTGATAAACGTGTTAGGTTGTGTTTAGAAAGAAATGGCAATTATTTTGAAAATGTCCTTTAACTAAGTTTTTTGTTTTTTCTCTTTTTGATAATAAATTATTTCTTAGTTTCGTTTTCATTGTACTTCTATTTAATAAAAGTTTCTGCGACATTCAAACAGTTATTTGTGCAACTACTGTAAAGAGTGTGTATTTGTTGTACGATGCATGAAGTTTGCAGCTCGAGACGAAGTTGAGAGCTGCAATCATGTTAAGTGCAACAAATATGCTTTTTGCACATGTTGCACGCAACATTTTTTCTACGATTGTTTTTATTTCAAATTTTATTTAACAGTATTTTACATAATATTAAAATTTTAACTGACAACTGGAAATTAATTGCGCAAATTGTCAATGTCAGACGTTAGGTACTTATGGATATGCTTAGATTAAACTTGTAATCAATATTTTTTTTGTACTACTGTAAAAAAAGTTAAACTTTTGGCACAGTAGGTAGTGCAATAAGTAGTAAATTTTGCACGATCGTAGAAAAAAACACTTGTAGCATGTCCACATATTCATCATTAGTAAAATTTGGCATAATTCTTGTTAATTTACACCCAAAAAGTATTTAGCTGATAACAGTGACAACTTACAGAAGAGTTAATTGTGACAACTGGCATGACAGCAGCACACTTAGTTTTTCTTTGATTGATTGCAATCATATACGGTGTGAGGTGAATGGTAATACATTTTATTTTTTTATTAATAAACGAAAAGTTTTAAAGGAAAATTGCTAGAGAGGTCAAAGTTTCTAAAAGAACCAGTTTATCTAATGCGTATTTTTGGATATCGAGTTTTTACGAAATATAAAAGTTATGGCAAAAAATGGCTTGTGGGGTGGTTATTTCATCCACATCCGAGGGGTTAAAATTTTCGAAAAATAGTTGAAAACTCGCATCTGTATTAGTAAACAACCCGTAAAAAATTTGTTATTTGTACCTCGATCGGTTTTCAAACTTCAGCCAATTTTCATAATTTTTTTGGAAACTGATGGCCCATATATCTCTTCAGGGGTGAACATTTTACTAAGGCGATTTTTTGCAGATCGTGTTCTTTTGAAATGTAGATTCACTGGTATTATTTATGCTACTCCATTCAAAAACACCCTGTATATTAAAGTAGAATGGCTTACCACCGATGGTTAGCATTTCTGGTCCAGAAACAGAACTTTTTTATCACCCTAATTAGTTGTATCTGAAGCTTAAGATTGTAACATCTATATGTATATTTTTCTATTAAGTGAAAACGTATTTAATTAAAAAGAAATAATAAAGTATTATTTATATTTTGTTTCTTTTTGTACATATAATATCATTTTTACTATACCTAATCACATTACTATACAATTGATTCATTAACAATGTGAAAATCGAAAGCTGAAGATACTATACGTCAAACATGCCTTATCCGAAAATTAATAGTTTCGGAAATACACGGTGTTGAAAGTTAAAATTTTAAATCGTTTTTCTGCGATTATCCTGAAAATATGTAGGTTGGGAACTTGAACTTTTTACCCTGTATGTCTAATATGAAACTTGATTCAAAACCTGAAAGAGCAATCATTTTTCCATTAATTATGTATTCTTGTTTCATTTCGGTATCTCGATCCGTTTTCGAGAAAAATCGATTTAATGAACACTATGTTTTGATAATACGATAAATTAAAAGCGAAACAAATCAAGTGTTTCTTCATGTTATTACAACAATTAACAATAAAACAAATTAAATTCGTAATAATGATTTAAAGTAATTGTTCGAAGAATCGATCGTTTACACTTATACACTTTACACAACGTTTTCTGAGAGATCTTCGAGTTTGAAACAACATATTGGGATTGCGTTTGACTTCGTTGGCAGCGATTTGTAGTCTTTGCCACAACTCTTCACGCGAGCCAATAGATTCTTTGTAAACTCTTTCATTCGAGACCAAGTACAAAAATCAAGAGGATTGAAGTCCAGACTTCTGGGTGGCCAAGCAAAAATGCTTCCTCGGCTTGAAGAAATTCTACTTTATTTAAGAAGAGGCATGTAGTTCATGCACGACAGAGCTCCACCGCATTTTTCTCGGCCAGTGCGTGCATATTTAAATGCAGTTTTCACAAATCGCTGGATTGGCTATGTAAGCATTTTTGCTTGACTACTTCCGGACTTCAATCCTTTTGATTTTTGTACATGGTCTCGAATGAAAGATATAGTTTACAAAGAATCTATTGGCTCGAGTTCGCAAAAAAAAATAGTTTTGTTTGAGCCCTTTTAAGGGCATGTAACTTCCTAAGGGTGCGTTTTAGGGCACATGTTAATAGGAACTTTTTGGCTTATTTTAATGAGTTATAAACGCAACAGAAGTTTGGAACCCTATTTTAGAAACACCCTGTATACATCAAATAGTTTCATCATCCACTTTTCAAACAACGGATTTATATTTCCGGTACCTTCACAAAAAATGAATGAGGAAATGAATAAAATACTGCAATATACAGGGTATGTGTTTTATCAGTTTGTTTTATAGGGAGTTTGGAAAAAATAATGCTAAATTAATAAAAAATAAAATAATTTATTCGTTAATATGTACAGTAATTATTTAAATAAAACTAATAAATATCTCACGCACCATTCGCAGTGACCGGCTGAATTGGTATATAAACATATTTCTGCATAAATTCATTGTTCTCTAGTTTCGTACCACCCATCGATATATACATGTGTATACTAATATAAACTATAAGCAAAAAGTAAAGAATCGTTATTATATAAACCAATACCTGCCAACCGACGGCTAAATCTAGCTCAATAAGTTGTTCTGCGACAAAATAAATGTTTATTCCCACGATGATGACACTTAGAATTATGGATACTATTTTGATCCATCTGTAACAGAGAAATATGCGATTATTTTAAGGGCGCCGTATTCTTTAAATAGTGTTTTCCACAAAGATAAATAACACAGGTCAACATTTGATCTAAGAATAATCACCGGACCTGACCAGGGTACTTATAGGTTTTTTGGAAAGCTGATTCCAAATCCGAGGTTCGCTAAGCTCCATCACGTCAGGTTCAAGGTAATTTGAAGGTCAAATGGCCAAAAATGTTCTAAAAAACCTAAAAAAATTCATACGTTTGTTTTTGGGGTAGCCGAGTTCAAAGCCGCTGCTATTTTTACCATTCAAAGACATCTAAAGGTCGTATCAAAGTCATTTGGAGGTCAAATCGAGAAATATGGTCTAAAAAATCTGAGAAAATTTATACGTACGTTTTTGGAGTAGCTGAGTTAAAATCCGCTGTCAGTTTCACCCCTGAAGGTCGTATCAAGGTAATTTGAAGGTCAAATCGAGAAAATCGGTCTAAAAAATCTGAAAAAAATTATACGTATGTTTTTGGGCTAGCTGAGTTCAAAGCCGCTGTTATTTTCACCATTTAAGTACATCTAAAGCTCGTATCAAGGTCATGTCGAGGTTAAATCGAGAAAATCGATCTAAAAAATGTGTATGTATGTATACGACTCCTGACCGAATGAGGCGAAAACATAAAGGAGGCTAGCCAGTTAAGGCAATTTTCCGGTCAGTTAGGTAGAAATATAAGCGTGTCCAGCCAATTAAGGCAAGACGAGTGAATGTCCTAGCCAGTTAAGGCATGAACAAGAGTGTGTCCAGCTAGTTAAGGCAAGACGAGTGAATGTTCCTCAAAATTTCCTTTAAGTGACCTTGCAGGATGAAATAAGAAATGCAATGGTTCCAAAAACATACATACACTTTCATTTTTAAAAGAAAATCTTCTTAATTTATCTTTTAAATGAACAATAATTGACCTTGGACTGATTAAAAAATAACCTTGAAATGATCTTTAGACGTTTTTAGATTACATCACAGTATAGTTATAAATTTTTCCAAATTTTTCTTCGTTTGACCTTCTAATGATTTTGAAATGACTTTCAGATGTTCATAACAGTAAAAGTAATATTGAATTTAAACTCAGCAACCTTAAAAATATACGTATAATTTTTTTCAGATTTTTTAGACCGATTTTTTCGATTTGACCTTCAAATGACCTTGATATGACCTTCAGATGTTCTTCAGGGGTGAAACTGACAGCGGATTTTAACTCAACTACTCCAAAAACGTACGTATAAATTTTCTCAGATTTTTTAGACCATATTTCTCGATTTGACCTCCAAATGACCTTGATACGACCTTTAGATGTCTTTGAATGGTAAAAATAGCAGCGGCTTTGNTAAATTTTCTCAGATTTTTTAGACCATATTTCTCGATTTGACCTCCAAATGACCTTGATACGACCTTTAGATGTCTTTGAATGGTAAAAATAGCAGCGGCTTTGAACTCAGCTACCCCAAAAACATACGTATGAATTTTTTCTGATTTTTTAGACCATTTTTGGCCATTTGACCTTCAAATGACCTTGAACCTGACGTGATGGAGCTTAGGTAACCTCGGATTCGGAATCAGCGATCCAAAGAACCTATAAGTTCCCTGGTCAGGTCCGGTGAATATTCCTAGATCAAATGTTGACCTGTGTAATTTCAAACATTTAATAACTGAATATTCTAAAGCTTATCAAATAATAGGGATGTTATACCATCCGAGCATACCATCCGAGCATTTTCAAAGACGCCGCAGTAAAACGAATAAACAGGTGCAAAAAACGATCAAACCATCAAGGTTTTAGGTACTGAAATCTACGAAAATACTAACTTTTTATATATAACTCCACATGTAAATATTCTTATAACATTTACTTGCTTAGTCTTACACATATATATATTGTTTACTTTTATTTATAAATGTATGTGAAAATAATTCTTAAAATGTGGGGTTAGGATAACAGCAAACGCATGTTTACAAATACTCTTTTTGAGTTATTATTTTATTTGAGTAAATTTAAATAGTAACAATGAATAAACAGAACATCAAGGATTTTATTTTTGTGCTTACTTTTGTTCTACACGTTTTACTTTTCAAGATTTCAGTACCTAAAAACGCCAGAAATTTGACTATTTATCGGCCAGGGATATGGCCACCTTTTAAGCAATTGTTTCGAAAATAAGTTTTACTTACATCCCATTGACGAACTGTCCCATGATCTTGGGATTGCTGGTGAAGGCTATACAAGGAATGAGAGCGAAGGGCAATTGGACACTCATCACGGCATTCAGATAGTCATTGAGGCTGGTGAGGTCGGACAAGGAACTGAAGAATGCCGTGAAGAAGGTAGGGATCATGGCGATGCTCCTGGTGAAGAGAGTTCTCTTCCACATGGCCCACTTGATGTTCAGGAAGCCCTCCATGGCGAACTGGCCGGCGTAGGTGCCGGTCATGGTGGAGCTTTGACCAGCAGCTAGGATGCCTATCGCCCAAATATACATAGCTGCCGCTCCGTATGCGCAGCCCAAAAATATACCGCCCTTGTAGATGTCTGCATCTACAAACTCCGTATTATTCTGGAAATAAAATTGTAATAACGTATATAGGTGATACTTCTAATTAGAAGATGCAGTTAAAATATGAAAATATACGAGGAACAGAGAGATATCATAGTTTTTTAGGAATAAAGGAAATCTTGTTCACAAGGTCAAAGCCTAGAAATTCCAAATCATCGGAGTGATGAAAAGACTGATGAGTTAGCCAGATTTAAAATTTACCATAACTTTTTTACGCTTTGACTTTTTTGACTTATGAAAAATCAGTTTTTTAGTAAAAAAAGGTACTCTTGGTTTAGATAGGTAGAATGTTGTGTTTTTGTGTAAATTCCGTTAAAAAATAATGATGATTGTGTTAATCACCGAGAATCGAAATTATCAATATTTTCTATTGTACCGTACCTACCATAACTTTTTTACGCTTTGACTTTTGACTGAAAAGTATGAAATATCAGTTTTTTATTAAAAAAAGGTACTCTTGGTTCAGATGATCCATTTTTTATGTAAAATCCATTTCAAAATAATGTTACATGATTGTGTTAATCACGAAATCGAAATTTGCATTGACAGTTCAGTTATTTACTTTTTGCGAATTGTTATTTTCACAGAAATTTATTATTTTTTATAAATTATTATTTGACAAAGTAAAAAAAACAATTGAAATGATTAAATAGTAATACAAAAAACTAATAAAAATAAACCACACCATTAATAAAACTTACCTTTATCTCAATAGTAATTTTTATAGCAAATGCTCAAAAAGATTTCCATTTTGCTGAATACATTTTTCAGCTCGACGTCGAATTGTCCGCGAACACTTCAAAAATCAAAATTATTTCGTCTGATTTGATTCGCAGCCAAATGAATCCTCTGTTGTAATTCTTCCGAAGGATTTATTTCTTTAGCGTAAATTATAGCCTCTACCTATCCACCTGCCAGATGATCGTTTAAACAAATTTATGACATTATGGGTGCCCCATCTTGTTGATAGTGTAGCGTTAAGCCTACGTCTAACGGTGTATCATACAATAGTTTTCTTACATCATTTTGCAGAAAGTTTAAGTATCTTTCTGCATTCAGACAAACGAGAAACTGAATTGGTCCAAATAGCTGGTCCCCCAAAATTCCTGTCCACACATTTATTGCAAATCTATCTTGAAAAGTGCGCCGTATTGCCCGTGGATTTTCGTCTGACCAGAAATGGGTATTATGAATATCGCTAGCTCTAGATTCATAAAATGTGAAATGATAACAATTCGCAAAAAGTAAATAACTGAACTGTCAATGCAAATGACGCCAAACGCATTTTTGTTATTCAAAACCTGAGACGATAAAAAATATTGATAATTTCGATTATCGGTGATTAACACTTGTAACATTATTTTTAAACGGATTTTACACAAAAATGGAACATTCCACTAGTAGAGTACCTTTATTAAGAAACTAAGAAACTCATTATTTCATACTTTTCAGTCAAAAATCGAAAAAGTTATGGTAGATTTTACCCCCCTCCCCACACCCAGTGTTAAACGTATGTGATGAAAATTTGTAAATTTCGTTTTATGTGGTCCCTTAAGTGGCTATAACTTCCTTAGGAAGAATTTTGGACCCACGTTTATATAAGGAAAAAGTAATCTTTTTCGACAGAAGTATTGCCCCCTAATTTCGGGACACCCTTTATAGCCCTATAGGAGTCCGATTTATCTTACTACATTACGTTATTAAGACACTTAAGCCCAAAAATGGTGGCAAGATACTCCCGAGGCAGAAATTCCCAGAAGATGTAATGCAATTTAGAATAAGTCTTGGAATCGACATTATTAGTAAAATACGCTTTGCATCATTAGCGATCTCAAAAATTATAATCTCTCTCCAACAGCAAAAGATGTAATTACAAAATGTATTCACAAATTTGAAAATATTTACCTGGAACACCTCCTTTGCCTTGTTATACATAAACTCGTCATCGCTACATTGGTCCAACTAGAACAAAGTAAATCACGTAAGGATTTGCATTAATACACTAAGAATATTCTTACCAGCTGCTGATTCGTCTTCTCAAATAATCCATAAGCAAATACAGCAACAACGAAAATGTTGATAATCAAACTAACTAGCAGTGCTAGAGAGCTTTCAATAAAATAGTACTTCTTGGCTTCCTTTAGCCTCTTAGGCTCCTTCCTGTCTATCTCCCTAGATTTCACCAGAGCGGAATGCAGGTACAAGTTATGAGGCATAATGACCGCCCCTATGACTCCTACAGCTTGCAGTACGACCTCATGGTTGCAGTCGACACACCTTGGGATGAAGAGTCCTTTCAGGACCTCGGACTGTGTGGGTTCGGCGACGACGTATTCATAACCGAAGGTGATGCCCATGACGCCGATCAGTACGCAGAAAAAGAGCTCCAATTTTCGCAGTCCGTATTTGTCGAGGAAGAGGAAGGTGAATGTGTCGACGATGGTGATCAAGCAGCCAGCCCAGAGTGGAATTCTGGAATAAATTTTATCATATGTTTCGAATATACAGAGAGATCGAGAATGATTGACCGGATTCTGAACGTACCCTATCTCAATTGCTATCAAAACTGATTTCCGTTGGCTAAAATTACTTTTTTTCCGTACGATTTCATGGTGTTCTGTGGCGACTTCACAATTTGACATTCTGTTCATTGGCCCGCGGATTTTTTGGCTTGAATATTATTTTGTAGATTTTGTTGTTACCTGCTATATTTTGCGACATTATAAAACAGTATTTTTCAATACTACAGTTAGAGTAGGTGGATATTATACGTGAGTAATTAGTTTATTGCGTATGTTGTTCCCTAACCTAGTCGTTTTTTTAATTTAGGTTAAGAACATGACATTTTCATTAGAACATGATAAATTTCTTCTGGAGGCCTATTTTCGTAGCGGACAAAACAATGATAATGGTTGGAAATATTCCATGAATTCGTGTCATTTACAATTTCAAGAACAATTTCCAAACGATGAAATTGATGATTATGACACTTTTTCTAGACACATGAAGAGATTAGTGGAACGCTTCCATAACAGTGGAAGTGTTTGTAGAGGAAAATCTCCAGGCAGAAAGTCTATTCTTACAGAGGAAGTCTTGGAAGATGTTGAAAACCGCTTACGAGCTAGTCCAACCAAATCATTACGTCAGTTATCTGCTCAAACAGGTAATAACAATTATTTATTCTAAAATTTGTATGATTATTCCTAAATTGTTTATAGGAATATCATATGAATCATGCCATAAAGCAGTAAAGAAGTTGCATTTTCATCCTTATAATGTTAGTGTTGTGCAGGAACTACTAAATCTGAATGACGACGATATTCTAGATCTAACATTTTTTTTCTGATGGAGCATGGTTTCATTTAAGTGGATATGTAAAATCCCAAAATTATCGCTCTTGGAACACAGAACACCCTAATATTTTGCGTGAAACAACTCTGCACCCTATTAAACTTGGTGTTTGGGTAGCTATGTCACGTAAAAGAATAATCGGACCATATTTTTTCCGTGAAAATGTAACTGGGCAGGTATATCGGCAGCAAATATTTTTACCATTTTTTGAGGAACTTCACGACGATGAAATCCATCATGGATACTTTCAGGAAGATGGCGCAACAGCTCACACCTCTAACGAAACTTTAGAGTTGATTAGAGAGTATTATTTTGATCGAATAATTAGTCGAGAAAGATGGCCACCATGTTTTCCTGACCTTACACCCCTAGGCTATTATTTATTTGGTTTTTTAAAAAATTCAGTATTTGCTCAACGGTTACACACGATTGAAGAACTTCAAGAGGCAATTACAAACGAAATTAGGAGTATTACACAAAATGTTTTACAGAATGTATTTAATAATATGAAAAGCAGAATTAATACTTGCTTGAACAACAATGGACATCATATTGAACATTTATTGTAAAAATATAGATATTTTTATGGATTTTATGTAATTTTAAGGTAAAATATTCAATAAAATGTGAAAAAAGTCCAATTACTCTGTTATTACATATTGCATGTAACTGTTGTTTATTGCTCCCGGTCATATAGACAATCCTACCATCTAACATAATCAAGCATTGCATTTGCTTGAAGCAAACGTTTTTAAGTCACTTTTCCTGAATTTCGACAGCTAACAAAAATGTTCAGCGCAAATTTTTGGGCTGAACATTTGAATGAATTTCAATTTTGACAGTAACCTAATTTATTTGACGTTTGAACATAATTATTTGTTTACCATTAAAATTCCTCAACCTGCGCTCATGATTCTAGTATTGGTATCAAAAACTGGTATGCCGCACATGTAATATCTGTATGAGGCGGCACGGTCAATCATTCTCGATCACCCTGTACGAGTACACGGAAAAATTACTATATTACTGTTCACCATATTATGCGAAATATTGCAACTTTTTTTTACATATTACTTTTTTTATTATATTAATACCAGCTTGCTGTATTTCTGTTGCATTTGAAGACGTTTTAAGTGATATGCGTGGTATTATCCTGATTATGAATAATTTTGTATAAAACAAATTACAAAAATTGGATTTAAAAACTTGCAGATACCGACACAATACTGTGATTTATTTGTAAATAGTATTATTTTTGTACTAATGTATATATTGAAAGGGGGCAGGACTTTGGCAATAAATTGAAAAAAAAATTACATATGAAATGAAAATTTAAAGGAAAAGGGAATATTAAGAAAATTTAAAACAATATCGATATTGAAACCGGAGCAGCATCAGCAACAGTATTCGCGAATGCAGCTAAGAGCTCGCCCTCTGGCGGTGACAGTTGATACTATCGAAGTAAGGTAAACATTTCTTCTGTGTGTGACATTTCGTTTTGTATTTTATTTAAAACTGTGTTTAGTGTTCGTTTTTTGAACACTGTTATTTTAAGAAAATAGTGTGAGGAAAACTTCAGCAATTATGGATAGAAAGAAGCAACTGTCAAACTATTATTGTTCAGTTCAAGGTTGCTCTTCATGGTCCAAGAAAAATCCAGAAATAAGTTTTCATCAAACCATTGAAGAAATTTTCAAAATATTATTGCCGATAGATAATACTCCCTGAATTTCATGAGGGTTGTTAGTAAGTAAGGGCACTAGTCTGCAGACATAATATAAATTTCTAAATTTAAATTAACTTTGCTCAATTTTCCCATATAGTACCACATGATCAGCCTTAAAAACTGCCTCTCCTTCTAATATACAACGAGAGTTTTCGTTAGCATATATGTAAATAGGAAATGTATTCCACAACGGATAAGTTCATAGTTATAACTTAATAAAATGTACATTA